>NW_026866613.1:0-6431 GCF_026571515.1 Ruditapes philippinarum
GGGAATTAAAAATCAGGGCCCGTTTCTAACTGAAAATGAAAGAAGGGTTTGGGGGTAAAAAAAGTTGGTTTGAAATATTTGAGGGAATAAACAAAGTTTAAAAAATTATTTAAATTTTTGAAATGGATAGTTAATAAAAATTCTAACTTAATTTTTGAAATTTTTCTGAAAATAAAAATTTCAACAATTTTAAAACACAAAAAGTTACAATTAAAAAAAGGGTTTATATTTAATGTACGGGGAAATTTTTTTCAAAAAAGGGTACATATAATCAATAAAAATTTAATATAAAAAATTTGTACCCCCCCCCATCTCAGGGAAAAATACAGAAATGCCCATCCCATCACTTTTATCCCTACTTCAAACAAAAAGAAAGCAATTTTTTATTTCAGCTCGCCAAAATACTAATTTCATTTTTTCCAAAAAAAACAACAAAGACTTAAAGAAAAGACATTGGGATTTAGTGAATATTAAAGAATATAAACATTAAACAAGAAAAAAGCAAATCTGGATTCAACCAAGGTAATTATGGACCTTTTTTTCTAATGAGGAATTATAATAGAAATTCGTTAACTTAATATCTTCATAAAATACTTATTATACATGTCAGAAATACATCAGAAAGATCACAAATGAATTTTACTTTTGATTGGGTTGCATCCAAGCGGTAAGGATGATACATAACATGAGCTTCCAACTCCACTAGTCACTATAATGTTGCGGAGTAAATTCACAAGAACCGAATGTTCTTTGAATTCTACAATGTTCGTGCTCAATTAACAAATGCATGAATAAAAACATTATGTCAGAAATTATATTTGTTACTTTCAATCGCATTGATAATTTCATATTTAGACAAAATAACAATTGTAGTTTTTAATTCAGTTTTAAAAATCTTATATGCAATGAACTTAAATCGTAACTATATTGAATGTTTTCGCTGAAAGAAACCTTTTTGAATCAACAATCCGAGTTACTTCTATGTACTTGGAGTTTTACATTCAAAAAAGAAAAATCCAGCAAATTTTCTTTCGTTTCAAGTGAAAAAATCACATTAAGATAAAAATTAAACCGAAAATTGAAAGGCAGCATCTTTACCAAGTTAATGTGTAGTTTTACAATCTGCTATTCAAGCTGCAAAGGAAAATAATGTTGGGCCCAATAGCATAAAATAAAGATATTATTGATCCATTTTTAAATAAGGGCTAAAAACTAATTTACTGTTTTTCAATATATAGTGTGTATATTTCAACGCAAGACAGTATTGAAAATTGATGGACATGCTCAAACGAAATTTTATGATAGTAATTTGAAAAAATATTTAAACATATTAACTGATATAATATTTGGATGGAAACATAAAACAAAGGAGGGTCTCAAATTTATAATGTTTCTTATTTAAATATAAAACGATAGATGATATTAAATTATGCATCCCAAATTACATTTGGCGAAGAATGTTTCAGCCTACAATCAGAAATTATCTTCAATCTATTTCAACGTGCCCATTGTCATATTCGGGTTCAAAATTTACAAACACCTTTTAATCAATATTTGTATTTAACTGTATTAATTCAACGAAGAAAGCAGTAAAACATTTTTAAAATGTCTTGATATAAGTGGATAAAAATGAAACACTGCTGAAAAGCAAAGTTTGGTAAATGGGTTTCATAAAGGCCCAAAATTTCAAATTTTTCAAAAGTACGTTGTTAACAGCATAATTAATGTATTTGTATTATTGATTTTTTAAATATTAAGCAAAATAAAAACTCAGTACCATTTTCATTATGAAATGTATAGCGGACAATCATTTGTTTATTCTAAAGAATATGATACGTAAAAAAATTATTTGAAATCATAAAGCAGTAGCTATAATACTTTTGTGAATAAATTCCCGGGTGATGCACTGGCCATTTCCTTAAATATTTCTATTCATTAACCGTTAAGAGTGTGTTTATTTCATGTTAGTTTACGATTTATCATTGTCTTTACCTACATCACTTAAACGAGTAAAGCTTTAAAGTACTATGTCTCATTAGCTTCCGTGAAACTTTTTTGAGTTCTGTATTTGACCTGATTTTAAAATCAGGGTGATTCAAAATATTTAACATCTGGGAAAACAAGTACATGTATGAATAAAACTTTTTGTAGGTCGGTTATTGAAAAACCTTGCGTCACATTCTTTAGAAAATGTAAAAACCTTTTAATCAAAATTTACTTTTTTGTACCAATCATGAGATTTTAACTACATAAAGTCCACTGTGCATTAATATATTTTAATACGTTGTTAATGTGTTCTATGAAATTGGACAATGGTATTTTCTATTTATCATGTAACACATAAAAACTGTCAAAATAACAAAATGATCTACTTTTAAACAGCGAATTTCGTAAAAAAGGGGATTTTTGTTCAAAGAAATAATGACAACAACTTCCTCCGCCCCTGAAACTTAGAATTCATAGATGGCGGCCATTTTTTCTTTCGACTCGGATAAAAGATACAACAGAATGTAGGCCTAACACGATAAAATTCTTACCTTTAATTTAAACATCGATCCAAAAAATCCCTTAGAATCACATAAACTTTAGTCTTCACTGCACTTTTTGTCTTGAATTGTCAAATTCAAAAGTTCACGATAATTTCAATCGAACAAAACACTTGTTCCAGAAATTTATGCTGTTTTTCGAAATTTTGATGTCCCAGCAACTGTATAGAATAAACAAATGAAAGTTAAACAAGTTTTGCATGTAGAAAGGTTGTGCCCGTAATTCAGATCAAGACAACATGTTAAAATAAGAAACAGCAGTTACTGAATCACTTTAATTATACCTTAAAACGATGAAAACTTGGCTATTTTGCCTGTCGCCAATGATAGTTGCTGATTTCTGTCTGGTAATTGCACAATAACTTATCATTTTTAACATATTAAATTTTTCTATCCTTCTCAAATATGCATTTATTTTATTTATTTTTGGAAAAAAAATAAATCATGTGAAAATCAAAAAATTTCGGTTAGATACATGTATGTCTCCAAAACAGTATTAACTTCCGTGATTGTTATTGTAATTGGCGTTACAATGACATAAACCTTAAATTTTGTGCGGTCTTGAACTTTAGTAAATAAGATTTTCTTATTTGAATATTTTCAATTATGTTTCACGTAGTTTTTAAAACAAAGTTAAATGTCAATAATGACATTTCTCTTAAAGTCAGAAAAAACAAAAATCGCGTTTAATTTTGTGTTACTAGCATTTACAAAATATTGATTGATAAATGTAAATTATATCGTTTTACAATACTTTGCTGGTCCTTGACAAGTAATATTCCCTTAAGGTTGCTTTCTTTTAACGCTCGGTTTTTAAAAAGTTTGCAAGAAAGAATGATTTTTTTAACTTCCGTTATAATTAACTTCCGTGATTTTCTTAGTACATTTAGACCTAAATATGCCAAAATAATAAAAAGCGATTATAACGACACACCGGTTGAGTTTAACTTTCGAGCCGCCATTTTTTGAAAAGTGTAGACGTGGAACAAATCTATTTTAGTATAGGTTACAACGATCTGATTTAAGTAAGTATTGATTTTTATCCAGTAAACTTTTACCGTAAATTCAGTTTATCTCATTAGATTATGTTATTACTATGCAAAATGTTTATATATCAATGAAGTAGCGCAACATCTTGATTGTGTTTACATTTCCATATACATGTGTTATGGTACCGGTGTCATAGCTAAATGTACAAGTTTGGTAACGGAAGTTAAATTTTTAATTTCATATATTGTAATAGCTGCAAAATATAGAAATACATATTAAACACAATATTTTTGTATTAGTGCATGAAGGTAAAAATGATTATAATTTTAGAAGCTTTTTTGGTACGTCAGAGCATGTGGATCTTCAAATATACAAGTCAGGGTAACGGAAGTTAAGGTTTATTTTGTTAAAGCGTACTGTTGGCAAGCAAGTATAATATATACGATATAATTTGAAGTACAGTATTGCATCACTTTAATGTGTAATAGAAAAATTAAGAAACAGTGATATAAACACATGTATAATGTATACTCTGTCCTACATATATAAAATGTTTGGTAACGGAAGTTAATTTTTTTTTTCATCCTTAGAATGCCACAGTCAAGAGCTGAAATCCAGAAACGATACAGAGAAAAAATGAAAAGAGAGTCTAGGACATTTATGCAAAAGGAAAGGGAGCGTAAAAGAACAACATATGTTCCTGTATCATTATTGACAAACACTGAAATAAAAAAAAGAAGAAATGATGTTCTTGAAAGGGTAAAGCTACATAACATGAGGAAAAAACAAATATTAAATGATATTTTAAATACACCACAGGTAGGACCAAGTACCAGACTGAACGATGATAATTCATTAAAGGTTGCATTGGAATTTAAAAGAGGTCATAAAAAGGGAAATAAAAATGCTGCAAAACTAAAGCAAGCCTGTATGACAATAGAAACTCTTAGAGCTGACAAAATTAGAATGTTTAGAGAAAAGAAAAGGTTACAGAAGCGAATAGAGCGGCTTAAGAAAAAAGAAGAAAAGAAAGATGAATGTGAAAAAGTGCACGAATGAATCACTTACTCCAAAGTCTCGTACCAAAGAAGAAATGAAAGACCTGAACATAACTCCAAGAAAAAGATTGCAAATCCGTAAGAAGTTGTTGTTTGCAAATGTTCTACAAGATGAAATAAAAAGTAGCCTGTCTGCTGCAAACAAGAAGAAAATCAGAGTTCTTTCTATGAAGATAGTGAAAAAATACAGAGGAATGAAATCAGTCGGCAAAATCTTAAACATAGATGAAAGAACATTGAAAAGGTGCACTGGATCATTGGTAAGAAGAAGTTCAGTCCAAGAAAAGCGAATGTTAATGAAAGTCCGAGTTGAGACTTTTTTGGAACGGGAAGATAACTCAACAACAATGCCTGGTAAAAATGACACAATCGGTAGAGAGAAAGTACAGAAAAGGGTCCTCAATGATTATCTTCACAATCTCTACGCTAAATTTATGCTTGAAAATCCCGGTACTAAAATCTCAAAGAGTAAATTTTGCCAGATGAGACCAAAGCATGTTTTGCTAGCTAACTTCTGTAACCGTACCACTTGTTTGTGTTCTCGACACCAAAACATGGCTTTAAAACTTAGAGCACTTAAACCACTTTTACCAGGGATAAGCAAGAATCCTGACACATTTATAGCTACAGATCAAGAAAAACTAAAAGAAAACCTACAAAACCTAAATGTTGAAACAATAACTTACACGGAATGGAAGAAAGTAGAAGATAAGGGAAAACAGAGATGGAAACAAATACAAACACAAGTTAAAAAGGATGCTTTTATTTGTGAATTCATGAAAAACGCAAATGATTTCTATTATCATGTACAGAGGGTTAAGACTCAGTATGCTGAAATGAGAAAGCTTAGGAATAGCCTTCCAGAGGGACATGTTTTGGCGTGGATGGATTTTGCGGAAAATTTTACATGTAGTGCCTTGGAAGAAGTACAATCTGCATACTGGACCTCAGACCAGGTAACGCTGCACACGTCGGTTATCTATTTTCCAAGCAAGCATAATAAATCTCACAAAAGTATAGTTGGTGTTTCCGAAGTCCTTTCACACAACTCGTCAATGGTATATGCAATGATTCAGCAACTGGTTCCGATGATTAAAGAACATTATTCTGGCCTGACACATATCCATTATCTTACTGATTCCCCTACATCACAATACCGAAACAAGGCAATTTTTCAGCTTGTGTGCGACCATGCTGACGAATTTGGCGTGTCAGCTACTTGGGATTATCTAGAAGCAGGACATGGCAAAGGCCCGTGCGATGGCCTAGGCGGAAGCGTAAAAAGAGCCGCTGACATGTCTGTGCGTCAAGGCAAGGCCGTCATTCAAGGCGCAGATGACTTTTTCGCTTGGGCAAAATCCACTGAGATCACTAGTGAGGTTATTTATTATTATGTCACACAAGACAATTATGAAACAGCACATCAGCAAATTCAGAATAAAACAACTGGTTTGAAAGTAGTACCTGGTACCATGAGAGTTCATGCCGTAGCTCCGATAAATCGCACACGAATTGCTGTTCGTGATACTTCGTGTAATTGTCAAAACTGCATCAATAGTACCGTAAACAATAAATGTGAGGGCTGGAGATATTTTGATTTGAAAGCACCAAATAAAGAACAGGAACTAGAAGATGAATCTAGTATCGTTAGAGAGCAACATATTGTTGTTCCTAAAGTTGGAACATTTGTATCTGCGATTTATGATACTAAATGGTATGTTGGATTAGTTACTGCCATTGAAGATGATGAGGTAGAGATAAACTTTATGCAACAGGCTGGTAAAGTTACAAATCGGTTTAAATGGCCAAGCATAAAAGATGAGATCTGGCTACCTGT
>NW_026866614.1:0-244069 GCF_026571515.1 Ruditapes philippinarum
GTTTTCTACACCAGAATCTGTTGCTACACTGCTGGATAGATGATTTCTGTCCAGTTTCCATTTGGGTTATGTTGTCCGGTTCATTCCTTTGAACAGATTTGACTCATCGGTCAGACTTTTTTCGTTTTCCATACTTCTTCTTCTTTTTCTGGACTGGTGATCGGGAGCTTCATTGGCTTCCTCCTCGTCTGCAAAATTCGTCTGCGTTTGTTCGAAACCTTAAACATAAAATGTGTATTTATTTATTAATAAGTTTATCGGCTGACACGGGTTGTTATGTCCATTCTGAAAATGTGGTTGTCATTTAACTGACTAGTGTATTCCAGTAGGGTCACACAATTTTGCTGCTTTCCAACTATCAAATCAATTTTAATGATATTAATAATATTCATAATATTTGTTAACTCAAGATTTAAATTATGACGTAGATTATGTATTAGTGTTTCACCGTCAAGCTTTATAAACGGTTTCCCTCAAACGAATTTGTGGAATTCAAGGGAGAAGTCTTTTTCATCTCCGAATGTATAAGCGCTCCCTCGTTTGTGATTGTGTTTGTCGTTCCTCTTTGTTTATGTTTTACTCTAAAAAAAAAAAAAAAAAAAAAAAAAAAAAAAAAAAAAAAAAAAAAAAAAAAAAAAAAAAAAAAAAAAAAAAAAAAAAAAAAAAAAAAAAAAAAAGAAAAAACAGCCGTTGTTTCCGGACAAAACTGTCGATTTTCGCAGAAAATCTAAAAAATAGTTTTTCATAAAATAAAAAAATTGTCTTCGCGGGAAAATTGATGGTTAACAAGACATTTTAGACATTCTAGTAAAGATACTTAGATTAATTTGTTCCTCGCTTTTTTTCCTAAAATATGCTGAAAGGTAGGGTATTATAATCAACCTTACTATAGTTGTATTCGAATGTATCATCCAGTTAAAGAAATTCCACTGAGGTCCAAACGCCTTAAACATAAAAATTGAATGTGTTTTTTTTTTTTACATATATCAGCTAGGCCACAGAAAAATATGCAAAAGACAATTATGAAGAAGAGTAACAGAAAAATAAAAATTGCATTTTTTGTGCTATTCTTCGACTGATTTGAGGGAAAAGCGTTGTGAATTATTTAAATTTCGGATCATAAAAAAACCCTCAGTGGTGTCCCTTTAATCATGTTTGAAGTGTCATTGTATCACATTGATGATAAATATAACACATATACATGTAATTCATTTGATTAATATTTGTAAAAACTTGATTGTGTAATTGGCTGGATCTTTTAACACAGCAATATTTACAAAACGAAAAGTAAACAGATGTGTAATCTTTGCAATATTCTAACGTTTTCTGCATTGCTTATATGATGATAACAATTTGTTATGGGACGAATTTAACCAAAAAAAAGGACATGTTTTACATAAGAATATTATGTGACAATTCCTATCATTACGACAAGGACTAATAGTTTACCTGGTTTCTAACCGTAGCGTTGTCGACCACCATGTCTTCCTCTGCTACGTTTATAAAATGTATCACCAGCTGTTCTTTCTCAGATGGCGCTTTAAACACGGGGAGATACATTGTTGTTTTACAGTCTCTGTTTGTTTCAAAAATCCTTATATGGAAAACGTCACTGAAAACAGACTCCTCCTCGTATTTCTTTAATTTCACGGTTGCGTTTTCTACTTTCTCCCGCCGACAGTAAAATCCTGTTGGAAATTCTCTAGGAATGTCAATGTTTTCTATGATAACGCCTACACGTTCTATTGTAAGTGGCTGCGACACGTTGCGGTGTGAAATTTTCATTCCCTTCGCTTTAATGTATCTTTTCGTTAAAAGAAGATTAAAGAATAAATTAAATACATTATAAAAGTGATGAAGATCATCAAATATAAAGCAAAATCATTTCAGCAAAACCTTGCCGTATATAAATCCTACAATGTTGATATAATACAATTGCAATATGGCTTTAATACTGTCTTCGATTTATTAATATTACAAATACCGACATTAAAGGCGCACCCAGAAGCTTTTTTACGTACATTACATCGAACTGAACTACCATAATCACAAATAACACCAAAGTAAATATAACATAGATTGTGTCATTATAAACCATATATGTATATTAATGTAAGGATATGTCACAAACATGTTCGTAAAGAGAAAAACCTAACTATATAAGATATATATATTACAATGTATATTATTGAATCATAAGTTTTTGTTAAGATACGATTTATATGCTATTTTTCCACGCACCGAAGTACTCCGATAGAGAACATTTAAATGTACAACATTTTTTCACCACATGTAACCATTTCAATAAAAGTTAAACAGACATTTCTATGCTCTAATATGGAAAAGACTACAACTTGAAATCTGAAGTCAATCCCTTCAGTAACAAAAATTATAAGAGCAAACAGTATGTAACATTTTAAAGTAAGTAAATAAGAAGAAAACAAGAAGTTAGAGTAAAAAAAACTTTAGAAAATTCCTAACTTCAAGGGAGAACATTTCTACAAATGTCCATGCATGAGTTGTGAATCTTGTTACACATAATGTGGGTGATGATAAGGAACATATATTAATTTGGAGGCTGCAGTAGATCCCTTGTGAAATAAGTAGAGACATGACATATTTTATAGAAAAATTCTAGGTTCAAAGGGAGATAATATTGGAAATATTGCTTCTAGAGTAATAAACCTTGTCACAAAAATATTATAATGTTGCTCATGATAAGGAATATATATTTGAAGTTTGAATCTGATACTTTAAGAAATAAAGAATTAATAATAAAAAAATCTACTAAACAAAAATTTTAACACGAAGGCCGACGTCGTCGTGAGTAGAACAGCTCTCCATATACTTCGTGAAGTCTTAACCATGAGCAACAGGAACAAATTTTTCATAATGATTATATTATAGATTGTTTTAGAGTTTCCGTCGCACTCAGTGCTTTCAGCACTTTGATTACTGATCAGATTTTCAGATAAGATGTTTACCCAGAACTCATTGCAATCAGCATGGTAGCGTACATCCGGAGGCTTTCTTTAATGGCCACGTTCTTTGCCACGTCATCCGGTCTTTTTCCCTCCTGTAATAAAGGAAAAAATGGCTCCTATTATACAAAAAAGGAATATGATATATTTATACATTTTCGATAGCTTTGTGTTGGAAAGTCTACTTCCGGTTTGACATTATAGTTTAAACATATTCATTTTAGCTCGATGATGAAGAAAGCATTAAACTTATAAAGAGTAATCCCTCGGAAGCATTAATCACAAAAAAGTACATGAAAAATGCAGACTCGGTTTGATTGAGTCTTTTCATGAGGGGTAATGAAAAAGTGCAACAACACTCACGCCCATAGCACCGGCTTGAGCGGTATTCAATTTTTAACACTGAAATGTTTTGGAATCGATGATCCTGAAGGCCCAAAAAATATAACAACACTGAAGTAAAGTACTGGACAACTTTATACAGCTGGCGCATGGCACTGTGATAAACAAAATCATAGAAAAAGTGATCCCTCGGAAGTACTAATCACAAAAATACATGAAATTTGTAGATTCGTTGAGTCTGTTTTCATGAGGGATAATGAAAAAGTGCAACATCTCTCACGCCCCCCTAGCACCATTTTCGATTCCGAAAATACTGATGGTCTTATCTCTTATTTTTCACTTCTTAATACTTTTTGCTTTCGGTTTTTATTCCGGAAGCAGTACCATGTAGTAATCATGAGTATACAAATCACTTTCGCATCTTCTCGGCCCTTTCCGTCAAACTTCGGAACTTAATAGCCGAGATGTTCCGATTATACAAATCAGTTACCTTATTTGTCGCACTGGCCTTGGCACCTTTGATTAGTAACCCTTCCATAGCCTCAACAGCTCCGTAACTTAATGCAGTGTGCAGTGGCGTGTCCCCAGTCTAGAATTATAAAAGCAGTACATTATTTTATTATAAAAATGCAACAATAACATGGACAAATTGTTATAAAAATTTCAAAATGTTATTTTGGACTGGTTTTTTTTTATTATTTTATTTTATTCTGTACAAATTTATATTATTTCCTTCATTATTTTTCATTATCGTCACAACCGTCAATCGTGAAATCATCATCATCATCAACAACAACAACAACAACAACTACATCATCATCATCATCATCATTATCATCATCATCAACAACAGCATCATTATCATCATCATTATCATCATCATCATCATCAACAACAACAACAACATCAACTTCAACATCATCATCATCATAATCATCATCACTATTATTCTTATAATCATAATAATAATAATAATAATAATAATAATAGTTGTTGTTGTTGTTGTTGTTGTCAAGATTGATACAAATATTTTTGTTTAAGATTATTACAATTATCATATTTAATCAAAAAGGGATAGATGTGTCACAAATATGTACAAGTTACGCTACGGCCAGTAACCACTGCCTTCACACAAATCACGTGATGATGGTCTTATCACATGATTGTGTAAAAATGGCGTATACGCCAATGAAATCGTTGAAAAAATGTTTTATCTGTAATAAACAGCGACATTAAAACTTGAACTCTGGTCTCAAATATGTCGATATGATTGAAAAAAAATTGATTTTTGTAAAGCGTAGGGTCGAAATTAATAGCGAGCTCGAAGAGGGGCCTGCTCGCTATGCGAGCTTTACGGTAACGCGAGTACCTGCTAAGTGATGTGAATTGACACATCGCAACTTTTCGAATTTAAAAATAACGATAAAAACTGAGGAATTCTGACTGAAAACGGATGTGTAGACTGGTCACCCGCGCACTTCTATGGGAACCATAATTGGACAGGGAACCAGAATAAACGGAAGCAGTGTATAAAATACCGAATGACAATTTTAAAACGGAAAATGTAAAGTAAAAATGAACGATTATGTTATACTATTTCACGATAAAAGTAAACCGAGCTCGCTTTGAGCCTTTGCCTTTTTCATATTAATTACTTGATTTCTCTTTCGAGAAGGGTCATTGTTTTGGAAATAAGCGGTGCGGTATAAAAATTTTTAAAAATTATTTTCATTATATTTATGTTTCCAAAATTATTTTTTATTTTAGTTCACATCTAACACCTATCGGTCTTGAAACATTAGCAAAACCGTGTTTACTTTTTAAAATAGATATAAAAATTGAAAAATTTCATATCGTTTAAAATCTTGACGAAAAAAAGAAAAGATCTAATCCTGTAAGGGGAGATCACTACGTAGGAGATTGAAATAGTTCTTGTTGTTGTTGTTTTAATCGGTATATAAAATATCTATTGCATGTACCCTTTTATTTTTACAAACAGGCGACATGCCTAGATCTATCAGGTTTTCAATCACATCCATCGTCTGGGTCTTGACTGCCTCGTGCAGGGGCGTCTCTCCATCCTTAAACATTAAAAATAGCAATGTGTATATATGTACATATTTGAAGTATTATGATAGACAAATAGACAGGCAGGCAGACAACTTTTTTTTACTTATAGGTATCACAATGATGGAAAAATATACATCATATAGATCTAAGACAGTGTGCAGTGTAAAAGTTAACTTAAAGTTTCTTCAATGTTGACGTAACTCTTCAATACATGCGCTTGAAAACGCAACTACAAATTCACATATGTACGTATAGTACGAAAATCGCTGGTCCAGCGCTTATGTTTTTTGTGATAAGTTAGATAAGTTGGTCCTGAATAGCAGGATATAATTACGAAAAAAATGGGGAAACGGGGTGTTTTTCGTGTAACAAGTTTTAAATAAAGGGAAATAATTTGATATGACCTTATTAAGTATCTTATAAGAGTTGTCCCCATTTGTTTACAATTTATCAAAGAAAAGTTCAATTGAATGCTATCTTATCATAAAACTATGCCAAATAACTTAATAAAATGTATTACAAAAATTTTGTAAAGGATAAGCGCGGTTAAATAAATACTTATGTCTGTCTGTTTGTTAAAAAAAGAACTTTACTTCAGTTGAATGTTATTAAAGCGGGTAAATATTTATTACAGACTTGGCAGAAGTATGATGGTTGAAAAAACATGGTTTAGCATGTTATCTTTTATCAGATTATAAATCAATATGAACAAGAATCAAATATCGCATGTGACAAGAAAAATGAGGATTTAATTCACATTAGCCAACGGAGTGCATGGTAATCTATGTGATTATTGAAGTATTTACCTTAATTTAGAGACCCCAATCTCTTTCTAAGGAAGTAAAATGAAATTGCATTGTAGTTATAAGTATAAACTCCAATCAATTTGAGGAACCATCCAATATTTTAAACGTGACAATAATGTATATATGCATAATGTATATACGAATATAACAACCGCTTGAAACATTTTGAATGCAATGTAAATTTGTAAGCACTTGAAATTGTTAGCATGCTGCAATTTAAAAGTAAGCATGATATGTAAATTTGCAAGCATTTGAAATAGTTGGCTCACTATGACAACAATTACCAATTAAAATAGTCGTGCTCTGTAAACAATTACTGTTTGAAGTAGAAACCATTTGCCCCTTTAAATAGTCCGTATGCTTTGTAATAATAAACAACCGAAACATTCAGTTTACCATGTGAACAATTACCATTTGAAAAAGTTAGCATACTTCGTAAACAATTACCACTTGAAACGATATAGTATGTTATATCGTATAATTACCACTTGAAAATATACATAGTCTGATAGTAAATGTGCAACTGTTTGAAATAGATAGGATTGTTTGTAAATTTGCAGCCTCTAGATAAGTTAGGTAGCCTCGTAAATTCGTTACCACAAAGTTAACCTGCTCTGTTAAATTACTACCAGTTGACCTATTTAGCATCCAAGTAAATATGACCACTCAAAACAATTAGGACGCCATGCAAAAGTTACTACCCTGTAAAATTGCCACTAGCAACAATTAGGATGTCATGCAAAAGTTACTACCCTGAGAAATTGACACTTGCAACAATTAGGATGCAATGCAAAAGTAACTACCCTGTAAAATTGCCACTTGCAACAATTAGGATGCCATGCAAAAGTTACTACCCTGTAAAATTGCCACTTGCAACAATAAGGATGCAATGCCATGTAAAATTGCCGCTTGAAACAATTAGGATGCCATGCAAAAGTTACTACCCTTTAAAATTGCCACTTGAAACAATTAGGATGCCATGCAAAAGTTACTACCCTGTAAAATTGCCACTTGAAACAATGAGGATGCCATGCAAAAGTTACTACTCTGTAAAATTTCCACTTGCAACAATTAGGATGCCATGCAAAAGTTACTACCCTGTAAAATGTCCACTTGAAACAATCAGGATGTATTGCATTAGTTACTGCAATGTAAAATTGCCACTTGAAACAATTAGGGTGCAATGCAAAAGTTACTGCCATGTAAAATTGCCACTTGAAACAATTAGGGTGCAATGCAAAAGTTACTGCCATGTTAAAATTGCCACTTGCAACAATTAGGATGCCATGCAAAAGTTACTACCCTGTAAAATTGCCACTTGCAACAATCAGGATGTCATTCAATCTTTGCAACATTTAATAGTTAAAATGGTATTTAAAACTGTTCATTTATAATTGTTATAATAATATGTAAAATTGAAACAAAATGCAATATTTTTCACTTGAAGCGGTTCATGATATATGTAATTTTCTACTTTAATATGAAAATCACAAGAATGACATGTAAAATTTACTAAAAATACAAAGCTATGTAAAAATTGCCACTTGAAAGTTAAAATTACCATTTGAAATAGTTAAACGTTATGTAAATACATGTACTATCATATCTTACGTTATTCTGAATATTTAAATTAGCGCCGTTTTCTTTTAGGTACCGAACCAGGTCCAGATAGCCTCCCTTGGCTGCATAGTGCATAGGAACATTACCATGCTGTAAGAAAACAAAATCATCTGTAAACAAAGCACACGCAAAAATATTTACATCCGAAATTGCCTATATCCGAATGCACATCAAATACTATATTGCACTCGTGTTCAGTATTTACAAAATGGGCCATAACTCTAATCTGTATCAAAAGGTTTCCTTTATCGTGAATGTAGGATATTGAATTTCCTACTGTACATTTTATCTTGTTCAAGTTTGTTTCAGAGAGTATGGCCCTTTACTTTTTCGTTTTTCAGTTTGTGCTTTAAAAAGTCATATCAAGACTGTAAAGGTTGAACTCAAAAGCACCCAAAAGCTAGCCGGATAGCTTTCTCATAGCAAACAATTCCAAATCATTGCCATAATTCGAACCCAATGCGGCAAGGGGAGTGTAACACTAGAACACGGGAATCCCGGGTTATAGCCCTTGTTCTGTCCCTTTTTGTTATAATCGTTTAAAATGTTGAACAAAGCAATGCATTACACTTATTTCGAAAATCCAGAAATTACAGTAGAAGTCATCTGACTGACTGACAACAGTAAAAGTGTAATAGTTTTAAAAATGAAATATTGATAGAGAGAGAAATCAAGTGAACAGTGCAATAACCAATTGGTATCAATCTTAATTGACCTTCCGGTATATTATGCTGATATTGCATACATCAATCCACCAGGCTTATCCTTTGTGATGAATACACAATATAACTTTTAACCACAGGTTATCGGCATGGTACGAAGCCCTATCCCGAGGACCCTCTATACTACCCAAATATACTTCAACTCACTTCAACCCACAAAAATATATTACTGATACTATAAAATACTATAAACTATGATTTTAAAGTACATGCATCAGTAATATATTTTTGTTAGATTTTTTTTATTTTGTTGACATGCATTTTGAATTGGTTGAAGTATATTTGGGTAGTATAGAGGGTCCTGGGGGTACCCTTGGGGTAGGGCTTGGTACCACGCCGATAATCTGTGCTTATAGCCATTTGAGCTACCCAGCTATAGATTACGGAAGATTAATAATTATCCCCGAGGTATTCATTTGAATTCATGCGAACTTCCTTAACAGTGCCTCGAGATACTAAACCGACATTAATTAATAAGACCGGTGTGACTTAAACCTAGACCCACATAGCAAAAAACAAATATTATGACACAATAGACATGTTCGAATATGCGCTCTTATCTATATGTGCATAATTCAAACTTGATACAGCTATATTTACAACTATTTTCTTATCTCTGATAAGCAGTTAGTTGAACTTTTCAAAGGTTTGCACTTATATTTACTTTATATAATGATGTATTTGCCCCAGTTTCATATCTAAGAATATGGAACAAAATTTATTGAATAATTGATGTAATTTAAAGGCACATTTTATGTCCCAAAAATCTATATTTATGAGGTTCTTAAAAATGAATGTCAAAACATGTGTTTAATAATGTATTAATAATTGATTTAGAGCATGTTAGATGTTTAACAACTGAAGAAAGTAGCGCTGAATGTGCGGTAATGTGTTGTAAAGGTAGCAAAATGTAAACAAAGTAGTATTTTGACTTCCATACAAAATACTAATTCACTTTAATTATACCAATTGCTAATAAAGCAAACGAAGCAGTTAAATTTATGTGGCAAATGAGTATTTTTTTTTTTTGGGGGGGGGGAACAAGATACAAAAAAATAAGTTTATGTGTGAAAAAAATGAAAGCATGTTTGAGGCATGATGGGCCTTTAAGAATTTAAAAAGTTTGTCTTTAAACCAAGACAAGAAACTCTGCTTTTGAATCATTCAAATTAGAACATTTCTATGCCTGCCCTTGTGACAAACTGTATAATAATTAGGGTGTGGGTTTTGATCAGGACTGACCCTACAATTTGCATTTTATATTCTCAATAGGTTGACCAGTGTCATAAAGTGACAAATAATGGTCATAGTCATAAAGAGAATAAATTCCTTTCAATACGATAAACAGGCAACTCTTGTCAATATCGGTAACAAACAAATTCTAGTCAGAATTCGGCCAAAACTGTAAACTATGAAATTCTTGGTCAATGCCAAAAACGAACAAACTCTGGTTAATACCATAAACTGATCTGGTCGAAATAGTCCGTAAACAAATGTTGTCTAATACCATAAACTGTCAAATTCTGACAAATATCATAAACTAATGCAATAAACATGACAATTCTGACAAATATCATAAATAATTCAATAAACATATCATATCCATTATCTGTCAAATTCTGGCAAACATTATAAGCAATAAACTAATTTACAAACATACAAATTCTGAGAAATAGCATAAACATACACATTATACGCTGAACAATATAATAACCTGGCAAATTCTGACAAATATTATAAAGAATAAAATAAACATTAATATCATCTGATATAGTATTATATCATAAACGTACGAATTATTGTCAATACCATCATAATTAAGGAATTATGGAAAATATCGTCAACTGTTAAACACTCACCACATATCATAAATATTATATAACTTTAAACTTTAACTCGCCAAATATCATAGATATTTAATATCTTTAAATTTTTACTTACAACATTTTTCTGTTCAAGGTCAACATTAACTTTCTTCATCTGCTGAACGACTTTCAGTTTACCTCTCCTTGCCGCCAAATGAATGGCATTGTCACCTCTCTGTATTATTTATAAAAATTGAAGGTAAAAATAAGAACCCAGTCTAGCTTAATAAAAACACACAGAATAAGTAGAACAATTCTAAATATAGCACCGGTTCGATTCCCAGTCTGATATTTCGTTTGACTATTCTGGACTTTTTTATGATAATACGCATAAATAATTAGTTCTTATTAAAATGCGCGTTGACACAGGCCCATGTCAGCAAATGGAAAATATGGCTTCTAAATTACATGTTTATATATTTGAAATAATAAATATACGCACGTTTTGTATAAGAGTGTTTTCACAAACAAGTAGCTTATAATGACAATATATTATTACACAATTGTTTTAACCCAACAAAATATTTTAACTTGATTTAGTAATTATGAAAAATAATCGCATGATAAAAATGCATGCTCCAAAAATGGAAATTAACACTTTTAACTTCTTCTGTAAACATAACAAACTTCATGTTACCTGAAAAGGTGTGTTTTTATTCCTTAACTGTAGCGTTGTTATATGTTCGTATTATATTTTTTTAAAACTTTTTTCACAGTTTTCAATAATCGATTTCAACAATTTAACAAGAGACGGTTGAACCGGGTGATACTCCCCGGCTAGGTTTTGGACACAGAAAAGTATATCTTTTGTAGTTTCAGAGTTATGTTCCAATATGGCGATCATTTCTGTAAAATAGTTGTTAAATCCGACTTCAAATAACGAAGTAATGAGCAGGACACGATTTTGCTTCAAGGTCATGCTGTGACCTTGACCTTCAAGGTAGCAACAAATCGTCTTAATATGGTGATCATTTCTGTGAAATAGTTGTAAAATCCGACTTCAAATAACGAAGTTATGGGCCGGACACGATTTTGCCTCAAGGGTATGCTGTGACCTTGACCTTCAAGGTAGCGACCCAAATTTGCGCGCGACGCGTCGTTTCAATATGGTGATAATTTCTGTGAAATAGTTGTAAAATCCGACTTCAATTAACAAATTTATTGGCCGGACACGAATTCGGGACGTACGTACGTATGGACGGACGGACAACCCGGCGACTATATGCTCCCCCGTAATTTTTCGGGGAGCATAATAATCTATGTTTTCTGCTCAATGTTATAATATATGAAATGGAAACTGGTCAATATCATCATAAAAGATCGTGCAGACCAATTTGTATTTATAAAATTGAACCGCTTTTGTCGAATTTTTCAATCTTTGTAATAAAGCATGTCTTAAAGAGTATAAGCTATCAAGATATCCCAAACAATGATACAGGCAGGTGTACACCGTTTTAATGTACATCGATTTTCCTCAGCGCTAACTACTGGCACCGTCAACGACCTACCAACAACTAGCCAGTGCAGGGCTGGGTCGTATCCTACAAAATGTAAACAAACGCCGCCATCTTGGAACGAAAAAGGTATGTTTTGTTTATAACTCTTTTGTTGGAAATGACTGAAAACCCAATAAATGTACAAACACGCTCCACTATTTTCCGCTTCGTTCGGTATATGTTGCTCACACAACTATTTTGTATAACCAAAGTTATAGCGAACTTGCAACTCGAAGCGGAGCAGAATTTCTATGAAGTTGTGTGGATACGACGCAGTTCATATTGCTGTATCTATCGTTTTTTCCTTAAAATTAATTATAGACTCGTTTCAGAGTTCACCATAAACTTCAAAATATAATTTCGCATCATTTACTAAAATTTCTTTAAAAGAAATGTTTATTTTCCAAGAAAATAATTTGTACGTAATGATACGACGCAGTTGAAAATAAAATATGATACGACGCAGTTGCCTTTTCATTGCAGTTCAGCTATTAAATTATGCGTAAGGAGGCAGTACACAGTTTCGGCCGTTTAGTTTCGAATTGGCCAGGGTCAAATTTACAAATAAGAGACAGTTTTGAAATTGAAGTGGATATTTGAGGTTCTAAATGTTTATAGTTACTATATTTCAAGTTTTAATGACTAGTAATGACACATCTTAGTGTCCAATATTATGTCCTTTTATGATAAACACAACATCCTTAGCCCCTATCAACATGGCTTCAGGTCAAAACGGAGTTGTGAGTCCCAGCTAGTAAGCTTCTCCCAGGAAATTCATGACAATCTTGAAAGTGGCCAACAAACTGATGTCATAGTCATGGATTTCAGTAAGGCATTTGATAAGGTGGACCATCACAAACTTGTGAGTAAACTAGAAAGATTGGGTATAAGTTATGAGGTTACAAATTGGGTCCATTCCTTCCTTAAGTCACGCTCCCAGCAAGTTGTAGTTGAAGGTCAAAAATCAGGAATTCTACCAGTTCTCTCAGGTGTCCCCCAAGGCTCGGTATTAGGTCCCTGTCTTTTCCTTTCTTACATCAATGACCTCCCAGATAGTGTCAAAGGTAAGGTTAGACTCTTTGCAGATTATACTGTTGTCTACCTAGTACCTAACCATCAGATCTAAACAAGATGCCCAAACCCTCCAAGATGACCTTCATGCTTTAGAAAAATGGGAAAAAGACTGGTCCATGGAATTCAACCCTGACACATGTGAAGTTCTCAGGATAACAAGAAAAAGAACCCCTGTAATATTTCCTTATACCCTCCATAACATCCAACTTAACTCAACTCAAGAAGCGAAATACTTAGGAGTCACTATTAGTCAAGACCTTTCATGGACCAAACATATAAACAACATCACATCCAAAGCAAATAACTCCCTCAGATTCATTAGAAGAAATGTTAAAACTCCAAATAAAAAGATAAAAGAAACTGCATATAAGACCTATGTTAGACCTCAGGTTGAATATTGCTCCATAGTTTGGCATCCTTGGCAGAAATACTTAATTTATAAGATAGAGCAAGTACAAAGATCAGCTGCTAGATACATTTTTAATGATTATGACTATACAAGTAGTGTCTCAAAAATGATAAATGATCTTAATTGGCAAACCCTTGAACAGCGTCGAAACATCAGTGCTGTAACCTACTTGTATAAAATCCAAAACAACATTGTTTTTGTAGACCACCAACACCTTACTCAAACAAGAAATCTGAACTACCTGATACCCTACTCGAGGACACAATATCATCAAAATTCTTTCTTTCCTAGGAGCATACGTCTTTGGAATAGCCTTCCCCTAACTGTTCAGTCCAGCCCCAGTTTAAACATCTTTACTGAGAGGCTTGACCCATTCTATAAATTCTAAACTGCACACTATGTTTTTAAATTAATAGTCTTGTAGAACTTTTATTCTTTTAACTTTTTAATTTGCATATAAATAAATTCTTTTATTAACAGTTCCCTGACAACGCGCCTGCTAGTCATAATCAGAATTGATTGTTAAGCAGTATGATGTAGATGTAGATGTAGATGTATTGTGTTTCATTTATTTAGTAAAATTGAATTTAGTGGCGTTGACCCTTGGTTTTTTGAGAGAGTACCTGTCGGATGCGACCGTGCGGCTTTTGGAGCTAGCCGGTGAATCAGCTCTTCAATTTAAAGGGTATGCAGAAGACTTAGAATAGTGAAAAAAGTAGGTAGATGGCACCCCGTTTGGATGTTATTTTCAGATTGTGCATTGTTTAAGAAGGAAGAAACACTATAGTTTGTGATTTAATCTCTTGACGTTAATATATTGTTGTATTTTGCGAATAGGGGTAATCCGCTTATTTTGTCGTTGATTTTCGCGACCAAAACAATGAAAAACACAGGGCTATGTGCCAGAAAACTAGAAGGTGGACATGTATTTTTAATTGTTTGCTGTGAGATACATATGTATATGTTAAATATGAAATGCATTTATTTCAGGTGTGTGATTACAGACTTGTGTGTGAGGTTTTGATTGTGGCGCAGTCAGTTGTTTGCCGAAAAGCCTTGAAAACTGCGTATTGCCCCCTTAAGTATGGTAGTAACGTCCAATAACACTTTTTGTTTGCGACTTCTTTTATCATTATGAATACACACAAGTGACCTTGTAAACAACTTAAGTCAATAGCAGAGACTCTTATTGATTCTACGAAAGCGGAAAATGTAATAAAAGTCTATAAATGCTTCATTTTAGCACCTATTCGAAACTAATGGGGTGGTTACTTTTTTCATATGCTCAAATTGCATGGCTTCCTTTGTTACTTATTTACAAACTAACAACAATTTGCGACAATGCCGTTTTAAAAATGTCTTTTATTCTGAACATTAAATTTTTAAAATTATATCATAATTGGTTAAGCTGCAAGTAACGTAATCGTTTCGTTCAGTCATTTAATGTTCAGCCCCGTGGAACTTAATTACCGCCAATTTTGACGTATTGCATTTCGTTATCGACAATGAGAACAGGCCTACGGAATGTATTACAAATGATAAAACTACAATTATTTTGTTAAGTAGGTGTCCGTTTTGCAAATGTATTTTACGCTTTGCACCGATAAATTTGTTACACTTATATGCGCGACATGATGTTTCAATAGTATTGAAGAAGTTTTCCCTATATTGAATTAAAGTCGGAATGAGAAAATTTAGGTCAGACTAGCTAAATCCTTTTTTTTTTAGTTTCGTGTGAAAAGCCATATAAAACAGGCATGCCTTTTATAAAGTCCTCAAGTATAGAATATATGCATGCTTGAATTATAGCAATAAATATTTCCGTCTATTGCACATATTAAAGTGACATTATGCACATATTATTATAGTTATTTTCAGCTGAATTGTCTTTATATTTCAAAAGTTTGACTGTTAAAATGGTGTTTGACCAACAGTTGTTACTGGAAAATGTATAGGATAAAATTTAAATATGCCTAAAGAATAAAAAGACTGCCCCACTCCTTTTATAATCTGAACGTTACAGGCAAATTGTAATGGATATTTACAGAAATTTTGCTTGGATCCTTACGTTAGTTAATGTTTATGCAAAGTAAATTATTAATTAAAAGGAATTATGACAAAATTAAAACTTATTTTGACTTTCACCTATTCACTCACTATCTATCCTTGGATGGGCATAATGTCACTTTAAGCTATTTAAGTATGATGAGCACGCGCACTCCGTGCAGGAAAAAAAGTAAAGCCTTTGAAAAATGGCAAAATGATTGCATTATAAACTTTGATTAAAATAAACGTAAATAAAAACAATGTTTAGCTAATCTATATAAAATGCCGATATGATTTATAACCCCATTGAAGTGTAGGCCTATACACGATTAGGACATTTTACTTATTAAAACTTTAACAAGAAAAAAAGGAAATTACGTTTTCAATGGAAAAGTCAACTTTCCCTTCTAACAGTTTGATCGCCTCTTCATCTTTCCCACATAACAGGGCATCTACCAACTTCCGTCCACGCTCCTGTAAAGAGTTTTTAAATTAGTGTAAATTTCCTTAGTTCGAATCTTTTTAAAGGCACATTATGCCTTACAAACGAAAAAATATTTACTTCTTTAGAATGGTCAAACATGAGTCTTTTAAGTTTAAATACTGGTTTCAGAACATTTTAAATGCTTACAAGTTACCTGACAAAAGAAGCGATTACATGTAATGTGAAATAATTTGCCATAAAAGAATTAGTGGCAAAATGTTAGCATAGTAGTATTTTGACTTCCATACAAAATATTCAATCAATATAAATGTATTAATTCCAATAAAGAAACAAAAGAGAAGAACAGTTTAGGTAATTGGCAAACGAGTATAAGAAACTATAAAAAAACATAAATAAAAAGATTTGAAAAATAAAAATAAAAGCATCTAGGGCATAATGGGCTTTTTAAGTGCCGGTGCGATACTTCATTTTTTTTATTTAAAAACAAAAGAAATCTAATTACTGCACTACAACATACTTTCCACTTGAAGTACTAGTATCATTTGTTATTTGACAAGTTTGTAAAAATTTGGATATAAAATGTGAAGAAGTTGTGAAATATAAAGTTTTAGATGTAAATAGTTCAATTTGACAATATGATGTTAAAATCCTATATTTGTAATATTTTACCACGAAAAATACGATTAAATAGTCCGTGCAAACTCGTTAAAAACAACAACAAAAACGCAGTGCATACGTAGGAAAACATATTATTTAACACCTAAAAAACCAATAAGCACAACGTGATATAAGAAGCGAAATCATTATCAGATCCAATCTGAATTCTAGCCTCGTATCAATTTCAAAACATCCAAATCAAATGCTTACCAATCCCTATATTTTATTTTTTAGAGTCCAAAATATTTAAACCAAATGCATATCGTACACCATATAGCTTCGTTTTCATTTTTTCATTTTCAGAGCCAAAAATATCTTTATCAAACGCATATCGTACTCCATCTAGCCTCTTTGTCATTTTCATACTCCAAAAAGTCATATAAAATTATTATTTGAAGAACATGTAAACAAGTTATGACAATATGTGAAATAAAGGGGTCATTTAAAGGGTCATAATAAGAGGTGAGTGTATATCGTTGAGAACAATGCTGGTTTTATTGCACTCGAACAAAGCTGCACAACCTATATCAGCCTCGGCTAGCGCCCCGTCCAATATAGATTTTACAGCTGTTTACTCATCCAATAGAATTCAGTATTGAACTCAACAATGTATTTTAACCTCATATTATTCTATACTGATGCCAATATTGTCATTTATAGAGTACAGTGTATAATGATAATGTCCATCATTTCTGGACAACTACATTTATTAAAATGACCGCTTATAGATGTATATATACATACATTTGAATTTCTTCATTGAATTATTTTGTTCATGTTCACCATTTCCCTCATGAGCATATTGTGAAAAATGACCGTTTTCATTGAAAAGCCTCCTGTTACAAGTTCCAACTGCTATGAAGCTATGAAAAAATGCTTCAATACTAATCAAACTTGGCACAAATGTTGACTGGACCATTGCTTTTGTAACGACATGCTCAGTCTTAAATTTCCTGTTACCCTGGCAACGAGGGGACATCTCAAAATGGCAAAAAAAATCACTGTTTTGCGTTGATATTTTCCATCAAAATTGATTCAAAGTGCTGCAACTTCTCAATGGATTGAAATAGAGTCAAAGGCTTTTCAGCGTTGGTTACACATTACCTTATGATCGACCTGGAGTAATTTTTAACCTCACTTTTTTAGCAACATTTCCCAAACGAAAAGCAGTATTTGGGGTCTAAATAAGGTAATTTTCACTGTTTGGGGCCTCAAAAAGGGGGGGTCGAAAAGCCGTCAAAAGACGTCTATATGAAGTAAATGGTTAAATATCCAAATACATGAAAGTCATAAGAAACTTAATGTTGAGTTTCAAGGTTATAAATTTTATATTTTAAATCATCTATTTTACGTGTTTTACTGGTATCTTGCCAGACTTCTTTCTTCTAAATTCCGTCAGTACACAAAATTTAAGGTGAAGTCTTTCAAATTGTAATGTCAAAAAAGAAATGTATATAATAAGCAGAAAATTCAAGTGTTTTGTATAAATACAGGATTTGTTTTCATCCTGTGGTATGAAAATTATCTTATTTCACTCGTGGCTACTGCCACTCATGAACTATTTATTTTCAAAACTATCGATGAAAATAAATCTTGAATAGTCTCTATTTATTCGATGTATTTATACATAGAACTTAACTATATTCAGTCGGAAATAAATTCTGTTTTGCTTTGTTAAATCTAAAAACTGAAACAAAAATCGAATGAAATTCATGATAATATAAAATTAGATTATAACTTTGATGACATCATAATTTATATATGTATAACATGCATATTATGCAAAAGATTGATATAAAAATGAGAAGAGAAAGAACGCTTGAATGGTTACTTTTTCGTCTAAATTCTAAAATTTGATTGTCGGAAAACAAATTGTACTAGAGAAGGTTATTTAAGTTCGTAAAATAAATTTACCAGTAAGTTTACTTTAGAAGTAATAATTATGTTGTAATTGGACGACTGACAATGTGTTTTCTTTATGTTATGTGCCGTTTATCTAACCTTGTGAAAAGGTATTTAAAAAATATGTTATTTAAACTTCACTGTGAGATATCTCTCCTGTCTTTTTGCAATAATCGAATATTTCAAGTGTTGGCAGTGAACCAATTTTTGTTCGACATTCGTCATCAAAATATCCTGAATTGACGGTTCTATTTATTGTCAGCATGATATTGGGAAAAGAACAGAGACTTTAAAGTTTGGACTGGCACTATTTGCTTGTTGGTTTTTTTTTTCAAATATATTGTTTAGGGTGAGAGAGGCCTAATGTTCAAAATCCTAGTCAAGGCAACTTTTTTTTGAAGTGTCTTTTTAAGGAAGTAGCCACGATATGCAAGGATAAAGTGTGGCTGTCATAAAAAATGAAAAATGATTTTTTGATACAACTTTAGTCATGCAAAATTCCATATGTATCAATCTCAAACTGTTATAGAAAAAAATTTAAACGCAGTCGCTGTAATGATTTAGATTGCAAAGATCAGAAAATACCACAGAGCTTTGCAGCCCTTTGATTTAGGTTTATATTTGGTAAGTCTTATATGAATAAGATTTTAAGTCTGATGACAATTTTTTCCCAGTTAAACCACAATGAATGCCCTTGAAAAGATCTAAGATATGCGTTTGTCTTTCTGTAGTCGCCATTTGTTATCCATAAGTTTATTATTACTAACAATGTACTTGATCTACGTGGTAGGAGGCCAACATAAACTTGATCAAAACGTATATAATTATTTGGTACATGTATTTTGTTTCTTGATAATAATCTAGAGTTTATTTATATCAATGTTTTAAAATTTAGACGAAAAAAATCATCTGAAAATAATGTATGTATTGAATATTGCATAGAGAATGGGCAAAAGAATAAATACGTAATAACATTCAAACACCCCCTCTTCCCCCCCCCCCACACACACACACACTTACCGGAGCCTGCATTATTTCCTGAAAATATATGAAAGATCGAACTGTCAATTTTAGTCATTGACGTGAATTAATCAATAATCAAATATCTTAATAAACCATTTAAATTTATATATAAAACTTTTAAATGCTTAAAGGAACTCCACTGAGCTTTTTCTTTAATTGACGGGACCGGAACTATTTATGTGCGTAAAAATTTCAGATCATTCACTCGGATTCCAGAATGATTATAATGACTTTAAAATGAAAAGCGGTCAAAAGTTTTTATTTTAAATCAGTCGATGAAAAGCATAAAAAATCAATTTTCAATTTAATTCTGAGTATACTGTTTATTAACTTTGGCATATTTTCCCGTTTTAAATGGCTAAGTTGATGTTCATGGCGGAGGAACACCTGAGGTTTTGTTTTGCCCGTTAAGTTGGAAAGTTGACCTTTACAGTTAAAAAATTCAAGCAGCATGCCTCCAGATTCATGCTAATTTTAATGATAGTTTTGAAAATGTATAAAAAAATATATTTTCAAGAGAACAAACAAAGTAATTTACAAATTACAAACTTCACTTTCGATCCGCGTTAATTACTAAATAAAAGTCAAAATATACAAAATTGCCCTTACTGAGTTAGTCATGATGTTTAATACTGCGAAATCTGTCATTTATTGCATGCATAACGAAATTTCTACTTCATTTGTAAACATTTTTACTCTTTTATTTTTTTTTAAATAAATCTTTGTAATTCTTTTGAATTTCTTTACACTTTTGGCTCATCTGGAGGCATGCAGCTTTAAAACAAAACTGAAATAAAATGATTAAACGCAATACGCACAAATAGGCAAAAATGGACATTTTAATTAAACAAACACTAAGCAAAAAGAGACCATAAAACAAGAAATCAAAATCTACAGTAAAAAAATAATCAGCTTTCAATGAGATATATACAAAGCTCTGAATGTCTGTGGTATAAAATATAAGGAGTATAATTATGATCTCAAAATTAGCTTCAATCTAACACTTGGGTAACTCCACTCTGCCAGCAATTAGACAGGACTGATTTTGAGAATTTGGCTCCCTATAAGATGCTAGAGGCATTTTGTAGTACAAGTGGTATCTTGGTGTATTTAACCTATTTAAGGTATGCTGAATCCGGTAAAAGTGGATACCAAATTGAAAAACTTGATCTTGACCATTGAAATGGCCATTTGAAATGACCACTAAAATGGGCGCCAAATTTCTTTAACATGAAATGGATGATATATCAAATGGATGATATATCAAATAAAACTTTTAAGGAAAGGAAAAGCCTGAAATTTGTCACAAAGCATGTTTAGGTAAAAACAAATTAGACACCAACCAGAATTAAAAAAACAAAACAATCCAATATGGCCGAATAATCCAAGATGGTGGACATTTTTCTATAGGCCAATATAATACTAATATAGAAGTAATATTAAAGATAGTATTGAAAATTTTAAGGCATTTAAACATAAGAGACCTGTATTTAGGGTTTACGCAGCGAACACTTCACTCTTCCCTGCCCTATCTGCTTGATATAGGGCTTTCATGTATTTTATCTGGCTCTCTATGCAAGCATACAACGTGACTACTCAGATTCCTACTGCGTATGTGTGAGGAGGTTAAACATGTGCATGCAAAATATACATTAACTAAAGGCAACTTTCCCTGAGTACTCTTGGGGTTTGATGCTCGTTTTTTGTTTTCGGTCGTCGTCTTCGTTCTTCTGTTATCGGTCCTGGTCTCAGTTCTTTTGTTGTCAGATGTTCTGTTATCGGTTCACGTCTCTGTTTTCGGTCGTCGTCTTTGTTCTTCTGTTATCAGTTCTCGTCTTCGTTCTTCTGTTATCGGTCCTGGTCTCAGTTCTTTTGTTGTCAGATGTTCTGTTATCGGTTCACGTCTCTGTTATCGGTTCTCGTCTTCGTTCTTCTCCGTTCATCTATCATCGGTTCCCAAAGCTATTCTTCTGTAATCAGTCCTGGTTTCCGTTTTCTTGTTGTCAATTCTTCTGTTATTGGTCCTCGTTTCTTTTTTTTCTGTTATCAATCCTCTCTCCGTTGTCTTGTTGTCAGTTCTTCTATTATCGGTCCCTGTCTCTGTTCTTCTGTTATCGGTCCTCGTGTCAGTTCTGCTGTTATTGGTCCCTGTCTCTGTTCTTCTGTTTTTGGTCCTTGTCTCTGTTCTTCTGTTATCGGTTTTCGTCTCTGTTCGCCTGTTGTCAGTTTTTCGGTTATCAGTCCCTGTCTCTGTTCTTCTGTTATCGGTCGACGTCTCTGTTCGCTTGTTGTCAGTTCTTGTGTTCACGGTCCATGTCTCTCTTCTTCTCTCGTTTCTGTTGGCTTGTTGTCAGTTTTTCTGTTATCGGTCCCTGTCTCTCTTCCTCTGTTTTCAGTCCTCGTCTTTGTTCTTCTGTTATCGGTCCTCGTCTCCGTTCGCTTGTTGTCAGTTTTTCTGTTATCGGTCCCTGTCTCTCTTCCTCTGTTTTCAGTCCTCGTCTCTGTTCTTCTGTTATCGGTCCACGTCTCCGTTCGCTTGTTGTCAGTTTTTCTGTTATCGGTCCCTGTCTCTGTTCGCTTGTTGTCTGTTCTTGTGTTCACGGTCCATGTCTCTCTTCTTCTGTTTTCAGTCCTCGTCTCTGTCCTTCTGTTATCGGTCCTCGTCACCGTTCGCTTGTCGTCAGTTTTTCTGTTATCCCCTGTCTCTGTTCTTCTGTTATCGGTCCTCGTTTCTGTTCGCTTGTTGTCAGTTCTTGTCTCCGTTCTTCCTTCTGTTATCGGTCGTCGTCTTCGGTCTTGTACTTTCGGTACTTGTTTCCTGTTCCGTTAAGGTCTTCTCTTGTATACTATGGTTGACGTCATTCTGTGTCAATCAGTCTTGTAGTCATTTATTCGTTCAGTGGAGTAGCGGGGGATCGAACTCACGACCCCTTGATTTGTAGGCAGACAGTGTTACCACTGCACCATAGCGCCCGCTCTGAATAATAACCATTTTTGAAAGTCCTTTATACATTAAATACTATTTCAATGGCTAACAAAGGGTGTATTACAATTATATTTTAACACCTCTACTATGTAGCCAACCCACGTGACTTTTATATATGGTCAGAGTAAATATTACTCGATTTATTACAAGTAATATTTTTATAGATAACTTTGCTGTAACTTTAAGATATCCTGGATTTATTGGAGGGTACCCGGAATTCTAGTTACGAAATATTAATTTGTTATTATGAAATATTCATTCTTTGGTAATATTTATAAAGAAGGATTTGAAACTAAGTTTATTGTTTAAAAAATATAAGTCAAGTAAACAAAACATAAAAAGTGATTTTTTTTCAATCTTAGTCTTATACCTTAACGCGCTAGTAAAACAGTACTGTATATTACTGTTTATTGAGCCATTGGGCTTATTATCGTTATATTTGGTGGCTAATCTAATTAAAATCTGATCATATTGAATAATCATTTGATTTTGACAAGACTAATTAATTGCATCATATTGTATCATAGTTATAATGACCTATTTTAGTATTTTTAAGCGGCCATTTTGAATTGACCTTTTGAAGGTCAAGGTCAATTTTATTATCTTGGTATCCACCCTCATCGTCTTCAGCAAACCCATATTAGGTTAAAAGTCTCAAGATATTACTTGTACTATAAAATGCCTCTAGCATTTATATTTTCTTAAAATCAGTCCTGTCTAAATGTTTTGAATTAGTTAAGAAAATATTACTGTTATACTTTCGCAAGAAACTGTAAATAAGGAATATTTATATGAATAATAGTATATTTAATAAATGATAATATTTTTTACCGGTTGGGTTTCTTTCTGTAGTGGGCCAAATTGGTGTTATATTAATATTTATATTGAATTACAAAATAAAGTTTCGTCTCACCTTTTGATTTGGATATTTTTTATTTTTTCAAAAACTACATTCCAAATATTTTTGAAAGAAAACACCGCTTGTCAATATCCTGCAACAAATAACAAATAACAAATTTATTTATCTTACAACACCGGTTAAAGATCTTTGTGCACCGTCACACGATAAATTAGTACACATCAATACTTCAATATAGATAACATTTCCAAATTTTAGATGCCCTTCAGTAAAACAAATAAAGCTACGGTAAAAAAAAAGATAATAACGTAATCGATATTTGGCTTTTATGCAAAAAAGGCCGCAGACCCCGTTCACGCGATCATTGCAGAATTTTTTACTTTTGAGGAGCACCATAAGGGAACGATCTGAAGTATCGCTGGAACGGAGGCCGGTAAGGAGTGGAATTAAGAAGATGCAGAGGCCGGTAAGGGGTGGAATTAATAAGAAGCGGAGGTCAGTAAGGGGTGGAATTAAGAAGATGCAGAGGCCGGTAAGGGGTGGAATTAATAAGAAGCGGAGGTCAGTAAGGGGTGGAATTAAGAAGATGCGGAGGCCGGTAAGGAGTGGAATTAAGAAGCTGCGGAGGCTGGTAATGAGTGAAATTGAGAAGATGCGGAGGTTGGTAAGGAGTTTAATTAAGAATATGCGGAGACCGGTAAGGGATGGAATTAAGAAGATGCGGGGGCCGGTTAGGGATGGAATTAAGAATATGCGGAGGCCGGTTAGGGATGGAATTAAGAAGATGCGGAGGCCGGTTAGGGATGGAATTAAGAATATGCGGAGGCCGGTTAGGGATGGAATTAAGAAGATGCGGAGGCCGGTAAGAGGTGGAATTAAGAGAAGCGGAGGCAAGATTGAAGTGAAATTAAGAAGAAGCGGACGCCAGTTTGCTTGGGAGGTTAGTCTTTGCCGGTTGATGATTTCTTACTCGATTTTGGTTTTTGAGGTCAGTTTGTCAAAGGTCACTGGTCAAACTTAACCTTCGCCGCAAAAACTAGCCTACAGTACTCTAATATGACTGCAAGTTTCATCATAACTTGTAGATGACCCTTATTGATTTTCTAATCATGATGACCCCCCCCCCCCCGCCAAAAAAGCTTGTGGAATTAATAAAGCAATAAATCGCTATTACATTCATTGGAAAAAATATAGTATGACCCTTTTTATCATAAGGTCAAAGGTCTATGTCACATGCAGGGATCATGTTGACAATATTGATCGTAGTCAGAAATTTGTTGCATAACACACGGCAAACATGTATCCATTTGGGGGAAAACATTCACAAACACCTTTGTTACTTTCTTCTCGGCACAATATGCATTGCATGAAAATTATAGTATTACATTGATTATTCAATTTGACCGCCAACAAAAGGTTATTTATGTGAAAGCTTCAACAGTTATTTCAAAACCTGCATCTAATATACATGTACTATAATTTCCATAATCAATTCCGTCAGACTTCGGTAGAATATGGCAGTTAACACAATAAACAATCAGCCACACTACAAACATAAAAATATTCACGACATTAGTTATGTACAAAACCTTTTAATCTTAGTGGTTGTCTTTTTGTGACTGTTATCATTTTCAGTCCAAGTGTATCGCATTGACAAATATATTTTAGGATTTTATTAATTGCCTGGGAAAAATCAGTCTAAAATCAGTGATATTTCATCTCAGGTCCACAGCCGCCAGATCTCATGTTACGTCGTTGAAGATTATATCACTATGCAGTGGCATGGGATAAGTATTATGTGCTGAGCAATGAAGATGGTGCCGTGTACAGTATGCAGTGGGCTATGTTCCTAAGGGCGTGAATGATATGAAATGTTTAAAGTGCCTACTAACGTGAGTGGTAAGCCTTGACTATTGTTTCTTGTGGTGTGAGTGGTTTGCACTGAGTATTTTTTTGGTGACATGAGTGGTATGCAATTTGTAAATTTTCTACAGTCGTGAGAAGTATGCAGTGTATAAGTTTCTAGTGGCGAGAGTGGTATTATACAGTGAGTATTCTTTCTAGTGACGTGAGCGGTATGCAGTGTGTAAAGTTTCTATTGTCGTAAGAAGTATGCAGGGTATAAGTTTCTAGTGTCGTGAGTGGTATACAGTGTGTATTGTTTCTAGTGTCGTGAGTGGTATACAGTGTGTATTGTTTCTAGTGTCGTGAGTGGTATACAGTGTGTATTGTTTCTAGTGTCGTGAGTGGTATACAGTGTGTATTGTTTCTAGTGTTGTGAGTGGTATATAGTGGGTATTGTTTCTAGTGACGTGAGTGGTATATAGTGTGTATTTTGAGTTTTCTAGTGGCTTAAGTGATATGCAGTGAGTATTGTTTTAGTGACTTGAGTGGTCTGCAGTGTTATGGTTTCTAGTGACGTGAGTTGTATGCAGTGAGTATTGTTTCTAGTGACGTGAGTTGTATACAGTGGGTATTGTTTCTAGTGACGTGAGTGGTATATAGTGTGTATTTTGATTTTTCTAGTGGCTTAAGTGATATGCAGTGAGTATTGTTTTAGTGACTTGAGTGGTCTGCAGTGGGGGCATGAGTGGTATATAAGAATTAATGTTTGTAGTTTCGTGAGTATTATACAGTGGGTATTGTTCCAAGTGGCGTAAAAAGTACATACAGTGGGAAATTTTCCTAGTGTTGGTGAGTAGCATTTAATGAATATTGTTCCTACAGGCTTTCTACTGCTTCTACCAAAAAAACTAGGGAAAAAGTAGGGCATTTTTTTACCAAAAAGTAGGGCAAAGTAGGGATTTCTGATGTTAAAAACTAGGGACAAAGTATGAATTTCTTACCGTTTTAGTTAAGAATTAGCAAAACATACCATCACCAAGACCACACCAGGCTGTGTGTATCTTCAGTTCAGTCCATGCTTGAAAGACATGCACCTCATAGGCAGAATTTTGCTGAATGTTTTGCCAAGGCACCATGAGCAGAGCTGCATCAGTACTAAGGCTGTAGTACTTAAGTACCAGTTCCAGTACTTGCCAAGTTTTGCAGTACCATTTCCAGTACTAGTACTTGATTTTAGCTTGGTACTGCAGTACCAGTACTTTTTTGGGGGAAGTAATTAAGTACCAATACTAATACTTTTATATATTCATCAAAGTTTGAATAAATACACAGTGTCATTCAAAATAATTGCAAACATTATTCAACAAAGAAATAAAATCATTTACTTTAAAGTTGACATTGCATTTTTACAACTTAAATGAACGAACATACTTTTTACAAACAATAATCATCATATATTCATGTCATATGTTATTGTTTTGTAACCGCAGTCAACTGTAATACAATGCAATAATCTTACATGTTAAACCCACCAGTCTTTTTGTTGCCTTTTACACCTTCACACCTCTGTTCAATTTATACCAAAGTAAATAACTTTTTTATGGTGCTAACAATATCACTTGAAATATGATTATTTAGAATAGAAGTAATTTATTAGTGTTTATTTTGCTCTTTTTTTACTAGTAAATACAAAGTAATAAGATTGCAATAAGGATATTTTACCAGTAAAGAGTTATTGACTCTGTTTATCTCAATTTAATTTTACTTTAAGTCTTTGGTGCTTTTTTATGATGAATACTATGTTAACATTTGAAGGAATATTGCAGCAAATTATTTATAGATTTGATAACTTACTTTTTCACAAAAATAAAATAATACGTGGAATTTACAGCTTTACTTTATGAGTAAAAATAATGACATTTTTATCAAAACCAAAAATACTGCCTAGTAATGCAGTAGCAGTACCACTTTTTTAAGACAGTAATGCAGTACCAGTACCTGAGTAGTAGCAAAATTTTGTAAGAGTAATTCAGTATCAGTACCAGTACTTGCAAAATTGCTCCAGTATATACTGCAGTACTAGTACCAGTAATGCAGCTCTGACCATGAGTCTTTCAAGGGTGGACATCACAAGGAGACACTAACACACACCTGAACTATTAATCAATTGCAACTGAAATACAACTGAAATACCACTTTAAATATCTTCTTTTTTTCCCATTTCATTTCAAAATGAAAAAGTAGGGATAATAGGGCTATTTCAGAAAAAGTAGGGCAAAGAAGGGATCAAAAGAAAAAAGTAGGGAAAAGTAGGAAAAGTAGGGACCAGTAGAAAGCCTGTTCCTAGTGCTGTGACAGGAAACAATTTGAAATGTTCCTAGTGGTTTGAGAAGTATTTAGTAGACAGTGTTCCTAGTGGCGTAGGTAGTTTTAAGTAGGTGTGTGTGCGTTATTCTGTCCATCCTAGAGTCTAAAGTGTCTTAAGTGGTTATTTATTTATTTATTTACAGTATATTTCTTTACTTACTTACATTACTTTACTTAACTTTTACTTTTACTTTACCCTACCCTACCCTACCCTACCTTACTTTACTTACTTACTTACTTACCATGCACTTAGCTTCTGGTAAAACGTGTTGTTACTCGTCTCTTAGACACAATGATAAAAGTGCAGAACGGGTGAACAGGGCCTTTCATTTCTAAACAGGAAGTTTTAAAAACTCAGCCTTATTGAAAATGCGGTACCCAATCATTCCACGAAGATCATTATTATTTTAAGAATAATTTTAATTGTTTCTTATCACAATAAACTAGTACAGAGTCTTTATCATCTCAAAAATCAATTGTGATTGCCAAATTATTTTTCTTAACAATAATTAGAACCTAAAAGACGATGATCTTTTCAGAAGAAAAAGATCACGACTTTTTCAATTGATTAAGCATGTTAAATTACTACGGTGCTCGCATACATTGTGTACATTTATCTTACTAACGCTTACAATGAATCGATCAATTTAGCTAAAAGCAAACAGTTACAAATCCATGTATCGGTTTAAATATTATAAAAACAGATTTGATATTTATTGATCGATTTCAGGTTCTGATTCCATGGTTCCTTCAACATTATTCCTTTAACATTCTCCTTTTTTGTCTTTTAAACCTTTCGTAAGAGGTCCTTAGTGTACATATATAAATAGAGTAATAATATCAGGTGGAAGAAAGCATTTTCGGTTCTTCTTTCTGGAAAGCCTGGTATGCTGCTGCTGCTGCTGCTGATGATGATGATGGTAATGTTGGTGGTGGCGGCGGCGATTGTTATGGTGGTGGCGTTGGCGATGGTAATGGTGGTGGTGGCTATGGTTTAGGTGGTGGTGGCGGAGTCGATGGTAATAGTGGTGGTAGCGGCGGAGATGGTAATGGTGGTGGCGATGGTGGTGGTAGTGGCGGCGATTGTAATAATGGTGGTGGCGGAGTCGATGGTAATAATGGTGGTAGCAGAAGCGATGGTAATAATGGTGGTGGCGGAGTCGATGGTAATGGTGGTGGTGGCTGAGTCGATGGTAATGGTGGTGGTGGCTGAGTCGATGGTAATGGTGGTGGCGATGGTAAGTTGGTGGGGCGGTGGTGTGGCGCGGCGATGGTAATGGTGCGCGATGGTAATGGGTGGTGGGAGTCGATGGTAAATGGTGGTGGTGGCTGAGTCGATGGTAATGGTGGTGGTGCGATGGTAATGGTGGTGGTGGCGGTGGCGATGGTGGTAATGGTGGCGGTGGTTATGGTGGGTGGAGGATGGTGGCGATGTAATGGTGGTGGTGGCGGACGGAGTCGATGGTAATGGTGGTAGCGGTGGAGTCGATGGTAATGGTGGTTGTGGCTGAGTCGATGGTAATGGTGGTGGCGATGGTAATGGTGGTGGTGGTGGCGGCGATGGTAATGGTGGTGGTGGTGGTGGCGGCGGAGATGGTAATGGTGGCGGAGGCGATGGTGGTGGTGGGTGGCGATGGTTATGGTGGTGGTGGCGATGGTAATGGTGGTGGTGGTGGCGGCGATGGTGGTGGTGGTGGTGGTGGCGATGGTAATGGTGGTGGTAGCGGCAGCGATGGTAATAGTGGTGGTAGCGGTGGCGATGGTAATGTGGTGGCGATGGTTATCATGGTGGTAGCGGTGGCTATGGTAATGGTGGTGGTGGCGATGGTAATGGTGGCGGCTTTGGCGGCGGCGATGGTAATGGTGGTGTTGGCGGTGGCGATGGTGATGGTGTGGTGGCGATGGTAATGGTGGCGGCGGCCGATGGTAATGGTGGTGTTGGCGGTGGCGATGGTAATGGTGTGGTGGCGGTGGCGAGGGTAATGGTGGTGGTAGCGATGGTAATGGTGGTAGCGGTGGCGATGGTTATGGTGGTGGCGATGGTAATGGTGGTGGTAGCGGCGGCGATGGTGGTGGTGGCGGCGGCGATGGTAATGGTGGTGGCGATGACAATGGTGGTGGTGGTGGTGGTGGCGATGGTAATGGTGGCGGGAGCGATGGTAATGGTGGTGGTAGCGGCGGCGATGGACATTGGTAATGGTGGCGGTGGCGATAGTAATGGTGGCGGTAGCGGCGGAGATGGTAATGGTGGTGGCGGCGATGGTAATGGTGGTGGCGGCGATGGTAATGGTGGTGGCGATGGTAAAGGTGGCGGCGGCGGCGATGGTTATGGTGGTTGTGGCTATAATGATTATGATTATCATGGTGGTAATTCTGGTGGTGGGAGTGATGGTTATGATAATGATTATGAAGATGATGATGATGACGACTTCGATGATCATGGTGATGACTATTATGATGATAATGGTGTTAATAAGTTATTATTGTTGCTGATGATGATGACACAGATTATTAATAATTATGATTGTAGTGGTGACGATAACGATGACGACGATGGTGATGATGATGATGATGATAATTATGATGATAATGATGATGGTGATGATGATGATGGTGATGATGTTGATGATGGTGATATTTTATTTTCTTGTATACTTTTCTTTCCTTTTCATCTTTATGTATATCAGGGTGTATATTTTTCTTACATAAAGGGACACGACTATGGTTTTCGACATGACGGGACTGGAGATTAATGTTCTATTTGATGTAGGTCTAGACCAATAACTTTTTTTTGTGCAAAATTTCAGATCATTTGCTCACTGCATTTTTCCATAATGGTTATTCTAATTGTGGAAAATTACCCATATATGTATGCGTTACAATTTCTTTCTGAGTATATTTCATGATAATCGTTCGCGTATCTTTCTTGGTGATTTAGGCAGTCCTTTTAATGAATGACAATAATGAATCTGGTACTGAGCATGCATACGTCTGAGTTTTAGTCCGCGGAGATTCAGTTCGTGGAGAATGCGGTTTTACCTTAATTGGGCTACTCTTCTTTGAACATTTACGATTTGATCTATTTATGTTTGGTGTGGGGAACCTTATTCAAGCTGAGGTCTGACTAATATTTGGAATATTGCAACTAAATGGTTATGTTTTTATCCTTTTTTATGTTTTCCTGAGATATCAACGCCCGGGTATTTAGCTGAGGTAACCGATTCTAATTCAATCCACGATGGTATTGTTGTGTTGGGATAGGATGATTCCTTTTTGTTAGCTGGATAACTTGGATTTTGGATGGGTTAAACTCCATGTCCCACTCCAAAACTCCTGTTTTAACCGATTTAGGTCATTTTGTAGAGTAACCAATTGGTCTGCGGAGAGCAAGTCAGTAAGTATTCTATTGTAAAATTGTTGCCGGTTTTTTTTTAAATCATTTAAAAATACAAAACAGGGCTCGTATTTATGTAAAATTGTATGTTGCAGTGACTTCTTCCTCAACTCAAGTTAAGAAATGGTGAAACCATTTAACCATTTGTGTCTGTCTTATTTTCTTATTGTTATTCAAGTATGCATTGCTGATACATGTGGTATGTCTTATAATCACAATAATTACCTTTTATAGATTAACATTTTTAATTATTAAATTATCTTATTCTTATATTTAAAAACAAGGAAATATCTAAAGGATAATAAAATAAAACCAACATTATATATAAATTATACAGAATTTTTACCTCCCTGTTGATTGTTTGTTGATATTTATTTTTGACACGCAGCGTTTTTACCTTTTAGATTAAATTTAATTTGGAAGAAATGGATCTCTTACTGTTAAAATAAAGATAAGTAGCCAAGAATTAATAGATTTTTTCTCCATTAACTTTCGTTTTGCTTCCATTATACAAGTATCTGAAGTTTATCTGATATCCTATACAATATCATATTTGAAGAAAATGCAGTACTAGCATCATTTGTATGCATTTTCTACCTAAATTAATATAACAAATTCTTTACTCTTTTAACTTGCATAAACAAAAATTTAATGAGTTAAAATGAAAGTTATTGAAGACTTAAGAACTTCTTTAGCTAATGAGATTAATGAATCATAAAGATGTACATCGGACAAATGATTTTAAACACCAAGTATATATACTTAAGGACAATGAAAACGCACGGTCGGGATAAATGCATTTTAACAAGGAAAATAAATTTCTTTTAAATATTTGTTCACAGTTTCATAAAACCGAATGCATTCCGGTCATTTCGATACCAAAGTTATAAAAAATGATTGCATTTTAATGACGTTATTGCATAATAAAGACAGTACCCGAAAAATCAAAAGTAACACTTTTGGCTAATTGTGATAAAACAAATTGGACCAATTCATGGTTACTTTATGACATGAAATTATTATTATTTTTTTTTAAACTGTTAATTATTAACTTGTTTTTCATAACTTTCTAGAAATGTTAGACACAAATGAGCAATTAAAATCTTTATGAAAATGAATATTAAACTATGCCAATGGTCAGTTTTAGAAATTGTAAAAGCTCACATAGAAATTGCATATACACACTTTTCCTCTGTAGAAGGTGCTAAATTTCAAACACTACTGAAGACTTGGCAATGGATCTACAAAGAAATAACCGCTGGGTGGATTTAGCACAGATTCAGTCTTGTCTATCTTACAAACAAAGCGCAAACCGTTTTGGTGTCCGTCGGTCTACACTTTCTCTGTTTCACCAGCGTTTTCGCACTAAACTACAGGCCGAATGGCGTCAGATTCCACAGGCGGCTATCCGCACCGTAAGGTCTATGAGGCGACGATGTACATCTGTAAGAGACGCTGATGGAGGATAGTGTCGTTTCTAAAGATCCCGACGGTGACATTACGAATAAACATTTATGAGTGACTTTGTTTTTGATTTTCATTTCGGTTTTTGCCTTTGTTAAGTTTGCATTACTGTCATGAAAAAGTGTGATTTTGGGATTTTCACCTTAGATTCTTCGATTTACAGGTGTACATTTGATTTATAACATTTTGAATTAGTTTCAGTTGTTACGTTTGCGTTTTGTATTAAAGTAATGATATATATCTAATGGAGTCGTTAGTGTTTTGTTTTCATGTAATAAAATGCACATAAAATCTTTTAACAGAATTTCTTTTCAGAATTCTGAACGACAAACTATTCCAAAGACAAGTTTTTTTACACTTTAGGGGATGAAAAGGTCTTCTGTACGTTTGGGATGCATACAGGAGTCACCGTATGCAATTGGGATAAGGTCCTAACTGCTGTCATTTATGACTGTTGACTGCAGTCTATTATCTGGAAGATTTAACATGTTCCCTCAAGGATAGGCGGCGATACCATCAGGCCAAAAGAGAAACTTAAAAGAAAGAACGACAAGAATATAGGCGATACTTAGAAGACCTAATCGATGCCAATGATCCAGCTTTAGAACAACCACCAAAGCAAAAAAAGGTTCTGGAATTACATCAAATCGTTGAGAAGGGACAACTGTGGGGTTTCACCACTGAAAGACAAGGGCAAGTTACACGCTGAATCAATCGACAAAGCTAACATCCTAAACAACCAATACCAATCCGTTTTCACTAGGGAAGACAAATCCAGCATCCCAAATCCTGAGGGCGAACCATCCCCCACCATGCCTGACATAGAGATAACCAACAAGGGAGTGCTTACACTACTCAGGAAGCTCAACCCAAAGAAGGCAGCAGGCCCAGACATGATCTCTGCGCGCATACTGAAGGAGATGGCTGAACAGTGTTCGTCATACCTGGTCGTCATCTACAAAAAGTGCCTCTCTTCTGGTAGCATACCTGAGGTGTGGATAACAGCCAACGTGTCAGCCATATTTAAGAAAGGGGAGCGCTTCAAAGCCAGCAACTATAGACCGGTATCCCTCACCTGCATAGCCTGCAAGATGCTGGAGCACATCATCGTCAGTAACATAATGAATCATCTGGACAGTCACAAGATACTAACCGACAGCCAGCATGGATTTAGAAGAAGGCGGAGCTGCGAAACCCAGCTACTAACGCTGACAGATGAGCTCACCAAGTCCATGGACCGGCGTAAACAACATGACCTCGCAGTACTGGACTTCAGCAAAGCCTTCGACCGCGTCCCACACAGTCGCTTGCTAGTCAAGCTCCATCATTATGGCATCAGAAACCATATACCCTGAAGTGGATTGAGGCATTTCTCACAGGCCGCACTCAGCGCGTAGTTGTTAATGGAGCAAAAACCGACCCAGCACCCGTTATCAGCGGAGTTCCCCAGGGAAGCGTGCTTGGACCCATACTCTTCTTGGTCTTCATCAATGACCTGCCACTTCATGTCACGTCCAAGGCCAGGCTCTTTGTTGACGACTGTGTGGTATACCGGGAAATCGCCACTGAAGAGGACTGCCACATTTTACAGGATGACCTGAAGAAGCTGGCATTGTGGGAGAAACGCTGGGACATGAGTTTCCACCCAGAGAAGTGCAGCATAATCAGGGTCCACAGGAAGAGGAACCCCATCATATACCCGTACTCCTTGAAGGGCCACACACTCGAGAAAGACTCGACAACCAAGTACCTCGGAGTCCATATGTCTGGAAACCTCTCCTGGAACCAACATGTTGACAAGATTGTGAATAAGGGCAACAGTACACTCGGCTTCCTTCGACGCAACCTGCGCATCAGCAATGAACATGTTAAGAGCACAGCCTACATGTCACTCGTGAGACCAGGCCTTGAATATTGCTCCACCGTCTGGAACCCTTATACCAAGGACCTTACACGCAAGCTCGAGATAGTCCAGAGGAGAGCTGCAAGATATGTGACGAACCGTTACCACAACACCAGCAGCGTATCCTCCACGATCCAACACTTGGAGTGGGAGACATTAGAGTCACGACGGACCAAAGCCCAGCTGACCATGATGTTCAAGATCACCAATGACCTTGTGGACATACCAGTCAGCGATTATCTCACCCCTGCCCCGAGCCGCATTAGAAGTGACCACTCCAAGAAGTTCCATCTACCATCCACATGTACATCGTACTATATATGTGCCTGGCCAGATTTTTGTCTATATCTCTTCCTTTTGAGCTATCCAACCTCTTCTAACTTTCTATCATTTCTTGTATATTTCTTTTTCTTGACCTAGCACCACCCGTCGCGTTATAATCAAATGTGATTGCGCCGACGTACGATGTAGATGTAGACAATTTTAAATTTTACTTATCGGTATTAAAATCTCCTTTGTGGTAGTTTTCATCTCTAACACGTCACATGACAACAAAATGACGTCAGCTCATCAATTAACTTTCTTTTTTCAAAATATTTCAACTATCTAATTAAAAACATTTCGGATTTGTTAAATATCAATGTACACAATTCTAGAAGTCAACTGGCCCTTAAAATTTGTATGATAACGCAAGTTATTTTTAGTTTGTAGATTAACCAAAGTACAGAAACAAAAATAGTAAATGCGTCCACCAAACAAATAGTCCATTAACAACCATTATTTTAATAAGAATCTGAACTCCTATTGTGTCTCAAAAATTATTACGTTAAATTATTTGTATATATTTCTATTTCTCTGTAAATGAGATTAATACATTAAGTTATTAAGACATTAATTTTATAAGATCCGCGCTACTTTTCCTACGCGACATCCATGTTGGAGGAGTCTATTTTTACCAACGTAAAATTTCCACTCCTAAAATAGCACAAAACTGAAGATATTTGCTGACAGAATTTACTGGACAGTAAAAATAGCAACGTAAGGATATTTATACACATCACATTTCTAATATTTGGTAAGATTCAGATGCCTTAATGATGATAATTTGATAAATTGTACATTACATTTTATGCAAAATCGACAAGAACTCCGAACGAGTGGAAATTCCCATACAAAATGTCGAAATCCGGCGTAGATCCAACGGGGAAGCCATGAACTATCTCTTGTTTTCTATTCCTTAATAGAGTTTATTCTAAAATTAATATTTTGTTGTGTTTATATTTACATATTATTTATAGAATGACCACAGCACGAGACCTAAGTTCTGTGTTTCATTCTGGACAGTCTCGTTGATTCTGACATGTTTGTTGTGGTCAAAAATTGAAGTTAAAAGTTTTTTCAGTTTTATTTAAAAGATGTTCAACTTCATCAGACTTGAATATGACAGTAAGGTTTCTACCCAAGTTTTACAATTATATGATTGAACATGATTGATAAAATTTAGTAAAATCTGGTGAAATAATTGAGACCCACTAACTAAACATAATTTTGAAATATATTGTTAAACAATATTTTAACATTTATACATCTACTTTCTCTTTCAGTGAAAGATATATTTAATATATAAAAACATCAAGCTTTATAGCCTGTAAATGTTTGTGTTAATGAACACTGTATATAAATTTGTAGTGCTAACTAATAAAGATCTATCAGTTTTTAAGTTAATTTTGGAAAAACTAATTTGTGTTTGAAATACTCATTGGCTATACAGACGAACAATCGTTTTAATTTTGCTTTTGTAAAAAAGGCAAAAAAAATATTCATTAATATCGAAAAATCAGAAAAAATCCTCTGACTCTGTCTAGGACAGCAATTATGTTAAATCATTAAGTTACAATTTCACCAATTAAAAGGAAATATTATTTGTTTTATTTGATTTGATTTGAATTTCATTGTTTCTGGAATCAGTTATCTGTACTTAATTTCTCTTAAACCAACAATCATAAATGGGGGCCATGGGGTTTCAGTTTGTATTTAAGATGATGAGTCAGAAAATTCCACCATTTTTCTATTTTTAGAAATTATGTCACACTTTACATTATTATTGATATGAAACCAAAGTACATGTAGGAATGATGAAAACTGTTACTTGACATAATTTTTAAGTTGTTATAATTATGAGACTTAATTTAACAGGCTTTTAATGCCCAGGTGGTTTAATTTAGTATGATTTGGATTTCAACTTGTGTTAGAAATTGTATATAAAATAATAAATGCTGGATTAAATACATGTTAGAGTGTTTTCTTGAAAGGTATTCATTTGAAGTGACTTCAAGTCATCATCAAGTTAAAAGTTAATTAGAAAGAAATTATATTAATTATAATACAAAGACAGTTGATTTTTGAGTATGTTAAATATTAAAAAAAAGAGCAATTATCTTATTCATATGAATAATTCAGACTTGCCTTATTTAATGTGTTGTCATCAAGTTGAAATTAACATGTAAATGATTATATAATTAAATGATCTCTTTTCTTTTTTTCAGGTTATCACTTTATTCAGAATAATTGTATATCACGTCTTGTATTTGAAAACAATAACAAACAGTCATGGGTCGAAAGAAGATTTCCATCACTAGAATTAATGATGAAAGAAACAGACAGGTAAGTTGTCATCTAACAGTGTTACATGTAGTGGTTTTGTTGCTCTTTATCAGCACTTGGGTCAGTATTATGTATAATTATTCACTGACCTTAACCGTTTTTCAGAAAGCTTGTTTTTATTTCATGGTAATTCTGTTTCACAGTGCACATCCATTTAAGCAAGGCACCGGATCCATAGCTGAGTTGGTAAGGGTGTCACCTTTTAATTACTCAGCTAGCATACAGTATAAAATTAGATATTAGTCTGATATATGTATATAAGTTGCTAACGTAATATACAAGAGAATATAGCCTTAATCAGATAAATATGACCTGAGGTGCTAACCAAGGGTTATATTTGTTAGCAAGGCTATAATATTCTCCCTTATATTCAGTCAGTACTTATATAATGAATTTTTAATAATGCAAATTGTTATCAACAACAAGTGCATAAGAAAACCCAGCAACTTTCAACAGTTTTCAGAGAAGAGTGGGGAGAAGGTGCACAAGTAAATAAGACAACATACATACCACAACTTAGTTAAAGCTGCTCAATATTGAATAAAAAGAATTTGAAGAAGAAAGTCATCATACCTGTGAAACTTTTAATTATTTTTTTGAGGGGTCATTTGAAATGAGAAAAATGCCATTAAGAACAAAACACAATGTGTTTTGTTCTTTATGGCATATATTCTCAGTTCAAATGACAATGATAAATTTTATGCACCTACCTGACCTACCTAATCCTGTTATCCCCTAGTGGGGCAAAGGGCATCCACAACAGCTCTCCATCTGGGTCGGTTCATTGCTGCTCTTTTTGCTTCTGCCCAGGTGATATTGCAGCTTTTCAACTCAGCTTCTATTGTTCGTCTCCAGGTTGTTGTTGGTCTGCCTCTTCTTCTTTTACCTTGAGGATTCCAATCCAATGCTTGCCTTGTGATGTTGTGTTGGGGTCGCCTCAGAATGTGTCCTATCCAATGCCATTTACGTTTCTTGATGGTGCTTGAAATAGATGACTGGCCTGTTCTATTCCACAGATCTGAATTACTGATCTTGTTTGGCCATCTGATTTGTAGAATCTGTCGGAGGCATTTGTTGATGAATACCTGCAAGTCGTGTTCGTTTTTCTTGGTTTGCTTCCAGGTTTCTGATCCATACAAAAGAACTGATTTGACATTGGTCTCAAAGATTCTCAGTTTGGTCTTTTGTCTGATGTTCTTGTTTTTCCATAACGGTCTGAGGGTCACAAAGGCATGCCTGGCTTTCCCAAGTCTCGATTTGATATCACTGTCAGCTCCTCCATTCTTAGAAACGATACTTCCCAGATATGTAAACTGATTGACGTCTTCGATGGATTGATTGTCTAGTGTGATGGTCGAATTGTTCTGGGTATTTATTCTTAAGGACTTGGTTTTAGAAGTGTTGATCTCCAGGCCTGTTGATTTTGCTGTTGTGTAAAGAGCCGATGTTTTCTGTTGGATCTGCTGGAATTTGTGGGATAGTAGGCTCACATCATCTGCAAAGTCAAGATCTTCAAGCTTGGCAGTGAGTGACCATTGGATGCCTCTTGGTGGTGTCATGGAGGTTCTCATAATCCAGTCGATGACAACCGAGAAGATAAGAGGTGACAGTAGACAACCCTGGCGTACTCCTGTATGTACACTGAAGGATGGTGAAAGTGTGGAGTTGTGAATGACCTGGCATTTGTTGTTGTTGTATAACCCTTGTATGATCTTCACAAGTTTGTCTGGTATGCCGTAATGTCGTAGCACCTTCCACAAAGTGACTCTATCAACCATGTCGAACGCCTTTTTAAAGTCAACGAAGTTGATATAGAGAGGTGATTGCCATTCCAATGACTGCTCTATGATGATACGTAGAGTGGCAATTTGGTCGGTGCATGAACGTCCACAGCGGAAGCCTGCTTGCTCATCACGTAATTTTTCATCTATTGCCCCTTTTATTCGTTATAAGACCACTCTGGCTAGGACTTTGCTTGGTAGAGAGAGCAGTTGTATTCCTCTCCAGTTCTGACAGTTGCCTAGGTCTCCTTTCTTTGGAAGTTTAATGATGTAGCCTAAACTCCAATCCTTAGGTATTTCTTCTGTTTCCCAGATGTTGTCCAGGAGATCTTAAAGGATTTCGTAGGTGACCTCTGGGTTGTTTTTCATGACCTCGGGTGGAATCTGGTCTGGTCCTGCTGCTTTTCCATTCTTGATCTTACTTAAAGCTTTCAAGATTTCATCTTTCCTGATTGGGCCTACATCAACATCTAGGTCTTCACCAGGTGGTAAATCAGGTGTATTTTGAACTGGTTCGCCATTCAAGAGGTCTGCAAAGTGGTCCTTCCAACGTTCGAGTTGTTTATCCAGTCTTGTGATGTTATTCCCATCTTCCCATCTGCGTTGTAGAAATACATTGTTATTTATGAATATCTTATTTAAGTTCTGCAGGGTATATACAGCTTAGTATACAAAGTGTTTCAGACAAACATAATTTGAGAAATTTATTTGCATTTTTAAACATGTAAAGTAAAGCCAGTCAAAAATCTTTCAAACAAATTTATAACACAGCAATAAATGAATAATAGACAACTAATAGTAGACGGCTGTGTGTGAAGTTTATACAAACTCTATAATTATCCAATAAAAAAACAATGTTTCAAAAGTGCAGTATTATAAATATATTATATGAAAAAAGGCCAATATAAGCAGAAGATCAGACAGATGCTGCAATCAAGCACACTTATAATGTTATTTATTTTAATTTAATGTACATGTATACAAGATTGAATTTCGTTTTTCTAAATCATTTTTTTCTCCATAGCTTTCAGTCTGTTTCTTATGCTTGGTTTCATGCATGTATTCTATTATGTAAAAATTGAGTTGATTATTTTCAGGTGACATTCACTAAGAGGAAGTTTGGTTTGATGAAAAAGGCGTACGAGCTGAGCGTCCTATGTGACTGTGAGATAGCCCTTATCATCTTCACGACCAACAACAAGCTGTACCAGTATGCTAGCTCGGACATGGACAAGGTTCTGCTGAAATATACAGAATATAACGACACTGTTGTCAGCCAAACAAACAAGGATATTATTGATGTATGTATCAGGTTATCTTTTGTGTCTTTTTCTATAAATTGCTATTAAAAGTATAAATATAAGGGAAGGCAGTTTCACTATCTTATTAAAACAGCATGCCTCCAGATTCATGCTAATTTTCATGAAAATTTTGTAAATGTATATATAAGTAAAATATTATGAAGGGAACAAAGAAAGTTTTGTACATATTGCAAACGGCACTAACAATTTGCCTTATGTACCAGAAAGAGCTCAAAATATGCAAAAGCCCTTACTGCATTAGTCATACAGTAGAAATTTGCTGATATGTATTTATTGCAAAGTCAGTCATTAATCGCATATAATGTACCACGTACATTATTACTTGAATCTTGAATCTTTTTACTATTCTTAAAATCTTATTCTTAAGTACATTTTTTTTCCTGAGTTTGATTTTCTTGAATTATATTTGCTCATCTGGAGGCATGCGGCTCTAAAACAATCAGTCAACACGGTTAAAATTGTAAAGGAATGATTGCTTACTATTAATTAGATAATAAAATAATAAACCAATCTTATCCACCCTGTCTTATGAGGATCTTTGATCATTGAATGTCCAGTTTTTGTCATCAGTCACCTTGTCACTGAACCAAGTGATTTTTGAATAGAAGTTGTGTACTGGTAAACAGATTATCATGCTGGATTTACCTTTGTTGAAATTCTCTTTTAGCCAAATCAAATAGGTGTGAATTTCTGATTTTATACAAAATTTCACCAAAATAGCATAGCATCATGCATATGAAATCCTGTAGCCAAGTTATTCTTATTGCAGTCAAATTAATAAGAAATTCAGCAAATGGATAAAATGGCTAATGGTAGAGATCTGATTATTAATTGTTAAATTTCCAATTATTCTGTGTTTTTGTCCCAACTTTGGTAAATAGTTCTTTATAAAACTTATATGTACAGTACATAGATATGCTAGAAATTTCTTTTTTTTTTACCAAAAGGAATATCAATTGGGCACAAGTGATTTTTCCCCCCAAATTTAGCAGGCAAATTTTATTGCTAAAAAACTTCTTGATGGGAAGTAAGGGTGGGGGTGCAGGACTTACTCCAAAAAGTGTAGGGAAAACACTAGAACAACCTGGTCTGTACCTGATTGAAACATATTTCTCTTTTGTTGAAACAAAAAATAAAAAATGACAGCTGTAGATGTGATTTATAAATTGTAAACAATATATGTAATTTGTATACTTTTTACAACGTCACTGTGTGGATAATTGAGTATGTGCACATTGATAGCTTTTTATTGATATTCTTATCAGTATAGTGTTTAAATACAACATGATAAAAAAAATATTGAACTTAATCATAACAAACATACAATATTGATCAAAAGTTGTTATCATAATAAAAACACATTGTGCTTTATACATATTTAATACAGCATTGGAAATTGAACATTTTTACAGTCACTTAAAGCAGCTGGCATGAAAGTGCAGTCTGACCAGGCTCTTTACTGTTGGTAGCACAATTTCTGTAATCCAAAATTCATTACACAAATTCAGCAGTTTAAGACATTACACAAATTCAGCAGTTTAAGACATTACACAGGGTTCCCACGGTCAGGGAAAAGTCAGGGAAAAATGAGTTTTTTTCAAGGTCAGGGAAAAGTCAGGGAATTTTGAAATTGGTCAGGGAAATTTGAAAAATAAGCAAAAGTCAGGGAAAAGTCAGGGAATTTTGTAGAAAATAATGTTTGTCAAACAGCAAGAAGCAAAATCAGTAAAAGCTAAGGCAGTTTCTTCCATTATTTTGGGTATCTTTATTGTTATTTTTGATTATGAGCTTCTGTTTTATTTTTATATTCTTTTACTCTTAAAAATGATTATGCTTCTGCCTGAAGATTTTGTCATATTAACAGTAACTATCTTTTTAAGAAAGAAGCTAAAAGGAGTTTAAGCATCCCTTGTCTCCTGAGCTGTTTATGGTTTGTTCTTGTGAAAGAGGCTGATAATCTGCTCAGGAGGCTGAAAAAAGATGAAAATGGACTTGCTTGTGAAGTCAAATGCCAAGTGCAATGCCTTCAGGGTCAAGGTCAAAGAAAAGTAATAAAAGAATCCAGTAAAAAGATATTGAGAAACTTGAGAAAACACTAAGTGGACTTCGATTAAGTACCAATCATTTTAGTGCCATGTTGTGTTTTTGCACACATGCATTAAACCATAACTTTGAGATACTAACTGCCATAGCTAGTTTATTAGAAGTATTATTAGCTTTTACTGCATTTTGCTTTTTCTGTAGCCACTTCATTACCTGTCTTATTGTTTCTTGTTTAACACCAGTTTCTATTGATTACTATCATATATTTTATTAAAATGCAGGCCTGTTTTAGTCAATCCTCCATTGATAACACTGCTTTGTATTTTTAAGAGAATGAAACATCTTTTAGCATGACATGTATTATCAAATACTTTACAATTTGGATAAATGTACTCGTACTTGTTGAAAGTAAACAAGTAGCTTATGACAATTGCTCGCTAATATTCATGTATTTTTTTCTTGAATAATTTAAAATAAAGAATTGAGGAAAATAGGTTGGCTGTTTGGGGAGGAGGAGGTCGAAATACATGTATAAAAAAATACATTAAATGCTCTAAGATTGTGCAAACTTGACGCTGTTATTGGTCAGGGAAAAATGGTTTTGGTCAGGGAAAAGTCATGGAAAAGTCAGGGAATTTTGATTTCTCTTCTTTGTGGGAACCCTGTTACATTTAGTTTTTTTTCTTCTTACTGTTAAATTATGTGTATAAGCTATGTGTTAGTGTTATATTAAAATCTTATTGAAGTAAGTATTTTGCTTGAAAAGCAGGTCTCTGTTCCCGCATGCCCCCCTAAAATTGTATAATAGACTTGGCCGACAGCTGCTTCAAATTTGTAATCATTGCTTGTTAAATTGATGAATATAAAAGATAAAACAAAAATTAGCTATGCAATACAAAAAATAATGGCTGAATATAGATATCATCACTTAAGTGTAATAACTATTAACTCCTGTTAAATTTGTTAGGACTTAACCCATTACTGCACTAGGGTAGTGATATATGAAAACAAGATGTCATCACCAGGACAAAATAATGATCAATACTACTGGTTTCGAACCAATAATGTTTTTCATCAGGACTTTATAGGATTCCCATGTCAGACTGTGCTGGCTAGTAAAATCAATGGCATAGTACACATGTACCTGATGTAAGACATTGTCCTTGGTGCTTAAAATCCAGATTTGGTAACAACTTGTTTGTTTCACTGGCAGATGTTGAACAAAAAGGGAGATAAGGCTGAACTCGACGATGATGACGCCCAGTATATGTTGACACCGAGCACCGAAGAAAAGTACAAGAAGATAAATGAAGATTATGCCAAGGCTTTATCTGGTGAAACCTCATTAAACATGGTAAGTCGGTCAATAGAATGAAAAATAACAGAGGCTGGTTGAAGTTAATAAGGCGATCCTTGAAAATTTGAAATGTGATCAGAATTTGAAACCTGATTTGTCTGTGGGAATTATAGGGTAAATTTAGGTTAGATGTTGTATGAACAATTAACTTGAAGTTCGCTTAAGTCCTATGTCTGCAGATCAAATTTAAAAAGTTCAATTAGTAATTTAAAGCTAACGTTTTTGCCAATATAATTTTATTGTAATAAAATAATTATAATATAGATTGAAATTATTGGACTATACGCAAAGTATTTGTTAATAATGTTAAAAGTGAACTAAAGAAAGAGCATGTCATGTTGTAATATATTGTACTTTGTTTAATTCGTTACTAATATTATTTTACTAATGTGGGATTTTAATCATTTTTGATAAATGATTTTTAATTAGTCATTAAAATGTAAACTAATTGTTATGAAAATTGTGTTTTTCAGTTTGCAAATGTGCAGCAGCAGCAAGGTTTGCCTGTATCGGTACCGGTACCCAACTCAGCTTACACTACGGCACAGCAGTTCACCAGTCATGGTAGCAATATAGTTCTAATACCATCTGCTGGGAACACGGCCACTGTTGGATCATCACATAGCCCAAATAGTAAGTGTAGCTGTAAAGTATCTAGAGGTGTCAGGCCTTGGCAAATCAATATAATGAGTCTTGATAATTTGAAGAGGCATGCCTATTAATAGCTGTTAGAAATACCAGAAGAGTATAAAGTTTGCCAGTCTACATGCTGATGATTTAAGTTATTGTTAAAGGGACTCCACTGACGTTTTATTTTGTTGTTTTTTTTAATGTTTTCCACTTACAGGGACTGGAAATATTTTTTTCGAGTTTTGTTAACCATTAAGTATTGATAATCATTGTTATTGCGCTAAAAGACCCAAAAATAAAAAGCATTTAAGGCTTTTAATTCAAAATGAGAATTGATCTCAGAATTGATTTTTATGCCCCCGGGCATATAGTAATTGAACCGTTCGTCCGTCCGTCCGTCTGTCCGTATGAGGTTAACCTAGAACGACAAGTTCTACCTGTACAAATGGCTTCTTAGTTTACACTCTTACTAATCAATACAAAGTACATGATCTGGTCAAATTACTATGGCTTCCATATTTACCAAGTTATTGCCCTTTTCAGCACTTAGAAAATGAATAATGGTTAACCTAAAACGGCAAGTTGGAAATATCTTAATTTCTATCTATACTAATGGCTTCATAATTTCCACACTTACTTATCAATACAAAGTACATGATATTGCCAAGTTATATAACTGTGTCATCCATATTTCCCAGTTATTTCCCTTTTTTCACTTTGAAAATAGGGCCTTGTCTGGTTAACCTATTCCGGCAAGTTGGATTTATCGTAAATTTCTCCTTAATTTATTTAATGATATCTTGCCTATCTGGTTGGTGGATACTTTTAATGGTCCTCTAATTTTTTGTTGAGTAAGTAGTCTCTAGGGTCAAGGTCAAGGTCACTGGTTTAGAAAATAAATTTAAACATTTTTGCTCATACAGCCTTTATTTTTTGGTTGATGTCTTTCATGTTTAATACAAACATGCCAAGGGAGGTCCTCCTTCTTTGGGTATAGTAAGGGGTCATTTGGGTCAAGGTCAATGTCACCAATGTCAAGGTCACCATTGTTAAAAATAGATTTTTACAGGTGTATTAACCATATTCTATAGACAGATGTCATTTATAATTGATAGGAACATAAAATTTGATGGAGTTAGTAGTCTTTGTGTCAAGGTCACCAGTGCTAAAAATAGATTTTTACACTTTTGCTCATACAGCCTTTATTTATTGACAGGTGTATTTCATATTTGATAGGAAGATAACTTGTATGGTATTCTTCCTTTGGATGGAGTTAGGGATCAGTGTGTCAAGGTCACTAGTGCTAAAAATAGATTTTTACACTTTTGCCCATACAGCCTTTATTTATTGACAGATATATTTCATATTTGGTAGGAAGATAACTTGCATGGTATTCTTCCTTTGGATGGAGTTAGGGGTCAGTTTGATCAAGGTCATCAATGCTCAAAATAAATTTTAACATTTTTGCCCATACAGCCTTTATTTATTGACAGTTGTATTTCATATTTGGTAGGAAGATAACTTGCATGATATTCTATAGGTGTCAGTGGGTCAAGGTCAAGGGTGCCAAGTATAGATTTCTTACATTTATATATATTTGATAAAGTTGAATATTTATCACTTCACAAGTCATAGCAATGACTTGGCAACTTATATATTTCACAATTACAAAATGCCATGACTCTGTCAAGCTATATAACTTGTGTTTACAATTTTTTGGCAATGTTTCTGTCCATAACTGAGTGAATGGGTAAACATTTTTTAAAACATTGCTACTGACAAGAATCGGAGCCGGGGGCATTTGTGTTTAACAAACATGTTCTTGTTTCAATTTATTTCTGATTATATTTTTGTATTATCTTTTGCATACTTTTGCAATTCAAGTGTCCCAGTTAATCTATGTAAGTATTATGAATGTTGTGTTTTAAGGTTTTTGGTAGTATCCGATTTCCATCACTAGTTTTTGGACTTTAGGAGAGCTCCTTAATGTAATTTATTGTTACATTTTTTATCATTTTCAGTTGTGAATCTGAGCCCAGCACAAACACAGAACCGTGTAGCTGCAAGTCCGCAGACCAAGACCAGTACATCACCGGCACCTGTGTCTGTTCAGCAGTCTAGGGAGTCAACTGATGACAGTCCGGGTGGTGGGAGGGGTCGACCCAATCTCAGAGTTGTCATCCCTAGAGATTCTGGTACACCTCAGGTATATCTATAAATAATAACTTTGGTAAAAATGTTTACTTAGAGTGATATTATGCCCATCAAAGTGTGACTGATCAGTGAATTGGTGAAAATCATATAATAAGTTTGACATTTTTTGCCATAATTGTGTTCAATTTTATATTCTATTATGAAAAATTAATCACTAATGGAAATTTCTATAAACATTTTTGTGAATGTGTAGGTAATATTCAATCCTTAAAAAGAGTGGGACAGTCTTTTCATAATTCAGGCCGTTTAATATTGTTTCATAATCATGTTTCATAATCAGTTATTGCCATATTGGTCACTCACCATTATAATAGTCAATCTTTTGAAATATAGAACCAATTCGAGTCAACTTGATATAAATGAGCATAATGTCACTTTAACAACTTTTGGTTAGTCTTACATGGGACCTTTGTTGTAATATGATTTGCATTTATACTTTGTAATCTATACTTTCCATGGATTTTCTGTATATTTGTGTAGATTTTAGTGTAAAAAAAAAGTTTGAAAAACAGCAGAATCTGCCTTTAATGTGTTATTAATGTGTCCGTTTGACCCTTGAAATGACTCTTTGAACCTTCAAATTTCCAAAAGGCCTGATTTGACCCACAGGATTATAGCTGGAGGGTCAAATTTTGTTAAAATTCATGGGGATTTGGCCTTGTAGTTGGTAGAATTTAGTCAAAATGACCCTCAGGATTTCGTAGCTAGTGAACACCCTGTACAGTTATCTTAAGATGATGTCACATATTGGTCTTCCATAATGGTGACATCATAATATTTCATATATAGGAGTATGAAATATAGTTATTACATTGAAAACAAGCATTATAGAGTGATGGAAAACAGTTTTCACAGTCAAAGTGACATAATCATGATAATATAATTATTATATGTGTACCTTCATTTATTGAGTCTATTGAAGTGTAAATCAAGGCAAGGTGTTGTCTGGACATTGGTGCAAATGATTTAAATTGACTGGTAGTTTCATGATCCATGTCATTTGACAATGCTGTAGTTGCAGCACATTTAGTAAATTGCAATTTATTTTATGAATAGTAAATAGAAGTTGGCTTGATGCCTGTTCTACTGAACCAGATGGTTGACAAATGCATTTGATCTTGGCTTAATTGCAACTTGGATCATCTTTTAAAGGTTTTTATTACATGTACCTATTAAATCCTGATACTTTTGTTTCAAAGCAAGATGATTTGAAGTTTGAATTTTATCATGATCCTTTACAAGTAGGTGATGGTGATTCTCTTCATACATGAATATTACATGTTAGTTTTTAGTAATAAAATTTTGAAACTTTTTACACCTAGAATAATTTTTTTCAGCTGCAACAATTAAAACAACTAAGCACGGCTTTAGAAACTCCTGTTGTTTCTATAGCAACGCCCAGTGGAACAGGCCTGCCATCCAATCTTCAATCAGCTTTGTTACCAAGTAAGTCAATTAGTCCTTTGTTACCTGTCAATTAATCTTTTGTTACAAATGAATTTTATTCTTTTCATTGTGACCAAATAAATCAATTATTCCTTTGTAAGACAGTTATTCTTTTGTGTTTGTTAACAAGTAAGACAGTTATTCTTTTGTGTTTGTTAACAAGTAAGACAGTTATTCTTTTGTGTTTGTTAATAAGTAAGACAGTTATTCTTTTTGTTTGTTAATAAGTAAGACAGTTATTCTTTTGATTTTGTGAAAATTGTTCACTGTGATGTACATTGTCAGGTATCTACTAAGTGTTAGCAGGTATAATATAATGACTGAGTTACACCACCAAGAACCAGTCCAGTCTGTACTTCTACGCTCGTCAATATCGTCAGACTTTTTTCTGAGAGAATTTTGTAAATCTATGCAATCTTTTAGTAACATTTCTTTCAGTGTAGTGTGTGGTATGAATCAGTTTTAGGTACTGTTTTAGTATTGAAAAACTATTTCATGTTGATTGTTTCTTCTTTTTCAGGTGCATTAAACATAAATAGTGCGGATCTGGAGTCATTAATGCAACCATTATTATCTCAGATGAACGTCGGACCTCTGACAGCAGCTGTCCAGGCTGCTGGAGTGCTGACAAGGTAACTTTTTTATGATCTCTGTAATAATAAATGTAGATCCCTATTTAAATTACCAATAATGGCTTGTAAAAATTTATTGCCCGAAAGGATGAATTGTGTACATAAAATATGCTGTGAAATTTGACTGTGAAACTCTTTGGCAAGCTGGTGTAAGTAACTGATTGAAAGTCAACTGCTCCTCAACAATGTGGCTTCAGTCCTGCAAGGGGATTCTTTCTTCTGAGAAACAGTTAGTTTACTGAAGCTCATTGTTCTATAACACGTTCCTTTCATCACTTATAGAGAAATGAGTCACTTGAAAGTCCGGTCCCTTAAAGCTTTACCACACAAACTCAAAAGAACTTGCCCTTCTTTAATTTGGATAAAACCATTCATGCAAATTTCATGGCAAAGAACCTGAGCATTACCTTGTGTAATGAAGCGTTACATGACAAGCATTTATGACTGCAACCATGTTGGTCCATCTTGAAACTAAACATTTATTTATTTATTCAGTTTTGATAATTCTAATTTAACGGTTAATTAATATTCTATAATTTCCAGTAAGTTCCCCAAAATAAATTTCAAGTAGCCCACTAATTTGGCGAAAAAAAAAAATTTTTTAAATGGCAGGATCTTTTCAACTGAATACACAACCAATCACAGTCTCGGTTTCAGTAAGTGTTCTCATGTTAGTTATTTCCAGAATGGTTTTACATTTAATTTGTTTACTGTAAATATTTAATTAAACATATTTTTTACCTTTAATTTAAATGCATATTTAACCCAAAATTATCAGGTCAACCCAATGTGTCTCTAAATTTAAGCAGTGGTGTATACAAATAGTAAAGAATGGTGGTAGCTTAAAGATTTTGCTTAAGCCCCTTTAATGGTATGACTCGATAATACAAAATTAAAACCTGCTTAGACTGAAAAGGAGCACATCAGATTCGTTATGCAGGTGTTGCTATTTTGACCCTCTGGCAAGGCGTTGACCCTCCGGCAAGGCGTTGACCCTCCGGCAAGGCGTTGACCCTCCGGCAAGGCGTTGAACCTCGGGCAAGGCGTTGACCCTCCGGCAAGGCGTTGAACCTCGGGCAAGGCGTTGGCACTTGGGCAAGGCGTTGAACCTCGGGCAAGGCATTGGCACTTGGGCAAGGCAAGACTTTGAAGAAATTGGTCTCAAACATAAAAAGGACTTACAAAGACTAATTAGAAACCATTTAAAGTAGCAGTCTGTATTTATTTTATGCTTTTCAGTGGATTACTGATTTATCCATGAAAATTATATTTGATAATTTCACAGTGAAAATTATCAAAATATAATTTCACTTTTTTCAATGACGAAACTACTTTTTTAAGATTTTCCCCATGTGGTACCTCAATTTTATTTTTACGGACAATTCTGACAATGTCAGGCTGTTAAAAGAAATAGCAAAGCTGAAATAGATAAATAACTTAAATGTCAAAAGTAACACAGAGAGAAAACTTACTTCTATTTCTTCAAATTCCAATCACCAAATTTCGTCTCTAAATTTTTTTGTTTCGTTTTTACAGTCTGAAAAATACATTCCTTCTTTATGCAAAACTGCTCTTGATGACATTTTGGCATATTAAAGTATCCTACGAGCAATAACTGCCGTATGCTTTATGAAAAATTGAAAAGCATTGACAGCCATCACTTGTAAAATAAGTAAAACAACCCAGCGTTCCTTCAGCAAGCTTCCAAGTTTTCCATTTTCCTAGCTCCTTTTCTGAATGTTTGCACTTCTGTCAACACTTATTTTTTGTCTGTTACAATCCTCAAATAAGTTTTCTTTCTTTTAAAAAGGTGTATGACTAACAAATCCAAATTATATCCTTCTGAATCTTACACAATTATTTTCCTCCCATGAAATACACAACTTTAAAAAATGGCTGCCGTTTACATTTTAGAAAGCCAGGTCTAATATAATTTCACAGTAAGTAACAGAAATATGGATGGATGGTTGGAATTTTCTCCTGCAAGAATTGTTTGTTTCTATTATTAAAACAAGCGATCATTCATATTTTTTTAATAAAATGAATAAATATCACCGTCATTTAACCTTGATTGGCGGACTTATTTTTCAACTCAAGACTTCTTGTTTTAAATGAGAAATTCCGTCTAAATGGGGCTCTCAATGGGGGAAACAGATTTTAATATTAACGTTAAAATTATGGAAATTTCGTTTTAACTTGTTTTCAAGCATAAAATAAAAAGAAAATTTGTCTGTTTGTTGTGTAAGATGTAATTTTATTTCATCTCGTGAACTTTAAAAACAGTATTCTCACTCGTGGCTACGCCACTCGTGAGAATACTGTTTTTAAAGCTCACTCGATGAAATAAAATTTCATCTTACACACAAACAAACAAATATCCTCTATATATTACCTTTGTAAATATTAAATATTTTTTTTTTTATCATTTAGGGATCAACAGGAATGCCTGTACCTGTCATGCTAACAACGGCAAATGCAGCAATAAATCCCGGTGCCAAAGGAGACACAGAACCAGATGAGCCTCCGGAGAAAAGAGCGAGAACAAGTCAACCGGACACGTGATACAAATCCAATAATGCTGTATATGTTAAACATTGTACATAAACATACCATATGTAGGATAGTGATCAAGTGACATTTGACACTTACAACAGTGTGATAAATTCTATCCATTTCTCTCTCTGGATCATAGGAAAATAAATCTGGTATAGATAGTACCAGGGTCGAAATAATCTCACTAAATCACCACAATGTTGTATAGTTTTATTATTGTTAAGAACATTTTATCTGACAAAAAAAAAGAAGAGTGAAAATAAGCTGAGTGAAATATTTTGAATATATTTGAAACATACTGATCAAGTTCAGATTTTTTTCTACTTTCATGTTTATATGATGTTATTATGGAAACGATTGCATGAAAGTTCCATACTCTAGGGAACATGTTTCATAAAAGATTTAACATAATCTCTTATTGCAGCACATTGTTTTACCATTCTACCATTGTACCATTTTACACTTTTAACTAATTGTGACTAAAACAAGAATAATTATGAAGTATGTTGTTGTCACAGGTGGCTGACGTCTAATATCCTCTTCATACCTGCTTATATATCAATAATATACATATAGGGGTGTCAGACGTCGGGCACCAGTGGTTCCGTTGTTGATTTTGATTTTATGATTTTAGCTACCAGGTCTACTTTCCTGCGATCCTGATGTCATTATTATCATCATTGAGTAACAAAATTGTTGTGGACAGGTACGAGAATTTTTGTCAAGGTTCTTTGAGAATTAAGTTTATAGGTTTCACTAAATCAATTTGAATACCTTGATAATGATTTGATTTTCTATTGTTTTTTCTTTATTGTTTAAGTGTAACTTAGATAAAAGATAAGGCGTGAAAATAAAAAATAATGAACTTCAGAGAACTTGAAATTTCCTCTCTTGCAAAGAGTGTCACCATTTTTTGGTGTCTATATCAAATTTTCTTCAATGTAATAATTATTATTTACATGAATCAGTTATTTTTGAAATGACCTGATAATAATTCAATTATTCTGAAGAATGTATATCGTCAGTATTGTTTCATTTGCTTAAAGAAGACTTTTCAAAAATACTATGTTAGGTACAACATGTATATTTTAGGAACAAGAAAAGATAACCAGTGTCAGCATAAAACTTAGATGTTTTAATTTCCCTTATATTGTTAAGATTTGAAGTAAACAATTTTTTTTATAGAAATTTATTCACGAGAAGTTGTAGATATTTTTTTGAAGTACATTTTGTATGTGCATCATTTAAATGAAGTAATCATAAAGATTATTGTCAAGCTATGAGAGTATGTGGGAAGTTTCATGGACTACTATGTTAGATAATTTCATGATAATTTTATGATTTCTTCACATTTAAAAATGCCTATACAGCTTGTATCAAGACTATCTTGTATCAAGATACACTGACACAAATTCTGACCCCTTACCTTGTTAATTATTCTTAGTAAACAAAAACTAAAGTACGAAAAGTTGTTTTGAGAATAATGTGAATGTTTACAGGACATATTTCGAGAATTGATCGCAAAACTGAAGTAATTTATTTAAAGTAAACAAAGATTTACAACAGTTTTGCAGTCAGCCCTCAATTTGTTGAAGTTATCGAGCATTGTCAGTTTTAATGTATCTATGTTAAATCCAAAATATTCTTTACATAGCAAACTATGAATGTGCTGGTTTTTAATTAAATATTGTTAGATATGTTATTTTATTAGATGTCTGAATTTTACCTCACTTAAAATTATTTCTGCACATTTGGTGGATGACTTGCTCTGGGTAATTTATTTGTTTTTACCAAGACTCTTGTATTTTTTAAAAATTATTATGGTCATATATTTTGCTTAAACTATACCCATGAATAGATATTTCTTTTTTTAGAAACACTTCTCTACACATTTTTCCTTATTCAGGAAGAAAGTTTATTGTGTACAAGTTAAGATTCTGCTTAAAAAACTGTTTATTATACATGGACATATAGGAATTATCAGAAAGAAAATGAGGATTGCGTAAATAAACCAATTACACTGACATTGATGCATTTGAGCGGAGAAATTGGTTAGAAAGCAAGTTTTACTGTTTTTGAGATTGAATAGAATGTTAATAAATTAAAATTCTATTTTGAAAATTAAAATTTTGAAAAACAAAAGGAACTAAAACATATCTTGAAGAGTGTCTTTTTATGGGTGATAGTTGATATTTTAAAGTTGTGATAATATACTTTATTTATAGGCACTAACGTCTGTATAAACTCATTGACATTTTTCATTTAATTATACATATGTATCATTGTATATATGTTTGCCATGTTACACCATCAGGAGCATAAAGAAAATTTGGTGCACTCAACTGAATGTGACATTGGTTTACACATCGTCATTTTAGTGCAGTAACAAGATAAGACCTTCTAAATTATATAGGAGTTAACCAGTTATTGCACAAAGCTGATGACATGTCTAAATTTAAGTTGTCTTCTTAAACCCCCTTATTTCCGGGCTGTTTGTTGATTATACAAATTGTTTTTTTATATAGAAATCTTTTGTCCTATACTTATTAAACCTTTGTTTGTATGGTCAGAAAAAGGTGTTTTTGTTTCACTTTTGGGATTTTTTTTTTTGTTTTCCTACATATTCTTTTGTATTTTAACCTCAAGTTAATAATTTGATTTAGTTTAATACAATACTCTGATACTATACATTTATATACATATATGTATGTAGTTATGTATGATAAAATTGTAAAATTAAACTTTCACTGAATTTATGAAATGGACTCTTCCAACCTATGATATGGAACAGTCTATTAATTCTAACAGTTGGTGTAAGATTTGTATGTTGACAACAAATTTAGCAGCAAACAGAGCTTGGTCAAACTTCTTTAATGTGCAAACTGTTATAACTACTAAAGCATCAGTCAGATTTTATATAAAGGATTACCTCTCAAATTCATTTTTGAAAAAATACTACTATACCATCTTATTTTGAACATGTTGTTATCTATTCTTTTATAGTTCATGTATAACATAATGTCTATGTTTTTATCATGTTTTTATTCTGCATAACATATTCATTGATACACTGTTTTTATTTTTTTTCATCATCAGACATTCGTGAAATTTTATATGAATAAATGAGTATTTTAGAAGTCCGGTGTATTTATTTTTCATGTCCTTGGTCTGAGTGGTAAAGTTTGCAGACTTTAAAACACTTGATAGAAATCGGGGCAAAACATCTGTACACATATTGCTGTATCGAGCAATATTTACTTGTCCCAAGATTGATTGTTTTGTTAAGGAAATATGGTGTGTAATGTTATATACTGGCTTATAAATCAATCTTTATTAAAAACAAGTAAATATAGATAAAACAAAAAAAAAATCAGCTCTAAATCGCGCTCTGCTTTTAAATCTGAGCGTAACCATATACGAAATTAGTTCTGGTGACTATTCACACAGACAATAATTGAAGAGCTTTCATAATTTTGAAAGCAATGTGGCCCTGGGAAAACCAATACTAAGTAGGTAATATTCACAATTTCGATTACAAACATGGTGTTGTCCATATAGCCAACAGGTAAACTGGCAAAACAATCTTGCCAATTAAAAATTTATTTTTTCAAGTAATTTGTTAAAATTTACTTCAAACTTTTTTGTCTAACAAAAATTAACAAGTTGTTTAACTTCCACGTATAACAATATTTTGATACTTCTTACCTATGTAGAAACCAGTTTGATTGCATGGCTAAAAATAACTTTCTCGGGGAAATCCGAATTCTAAAGAAGGCGGAACATATACCATGGTCTTCAGATCTACATAAAAGAAATAAGTAGATCTGCACTATAATCAGATTGATAAAGATACAGACTTTTTGGCAGGACTTCTCCCATCCAGATACATTCACATCAGTTAGGGATCTCGGCTCCTGTTACAGCAGTAAATGACCTGCAGCAGCTTGGCGTATAGGTGGATATAAAACAAAAATCAATTGAAAGTTACCACAGACTTTATTTACCAATTCATAATACACAATTAAAACAAGTTTTTTTAGGATGAGATAAATATAGAGATTGGAGCAATAATGAATTATCTGCTAAATATATATAGATACAGCACTACAGCTCCAACATGTTGAAAAATAAGCACACTTGATTGAAAAAATAGTCACATATTCCCTTAACATATAAAATGAGAGCATTACACATACTGCCTCATGTCTTGTGTGATTAAAAACATGTAAATTGTGACATTAAAGTAAAATGACTGATATATATATATCATAAATGTACCTTAACTATATACATATTAAGATATCCTGATAAATGATCTAGGAATAAATGAATTCGAAAAAAAAAATTGAAAAAAAATTGATAAGCGCATGAAGTGATTGCTAAAAAAATCTATCATACCTAAAAAATATAATGCATCTTGTACAGGAAGCAGTGTAAGCTTATTTTGGCAAAGAAAATCAGAAAGAAAAAATATAAATCAATGAAAAATAAAGTTTCGTACCATAATGTTCATTAATTGTTGGCATATTCGAAAACAACTTTTTTAAACTGTTCATTTCTGTATATTTTTTTTCTCATTTTAATAAAGAAAATAAAACAAACTTTATTAATTCAATAACTTAAAGGCAGTATTCATCAAACAATTTTAATTCAACTTTTGAATATTGAATACATGTGACTGATTGATTAAATATATCTGCTGTGTTTTCATCTTCAATAAATCAAGCACTGCTATGATTTTTATTAATCAAGTACACACACTCGTGTATTATTTACAAGTCATAGCATTAACTTAGCACTTTCAAAGTTTTATTTAAAAAACAAAAAAGAACCATATTTTTAAATCTTATTCTGTATGTAACCCATTGATGTTTTTACTATTGTGGCGTGGCCTTAATATTTTCAATCTTACTGGAATGAGATTTAATGGTTTGAAACAATTTTTGATTTTTTTTTTCTATGGAGCTAGAACACTATAGTCTATATGTTTTTCGGACATGCATCAATGTTAAAAAAATACACATGGGCATTACAGTTTTCCTTTACACTAACCATACAAATACCATACCATATGAATCACCTACCTCTTTGTAAAGCTGAATGTTTGATTTTGCCATTCTCCATCTGAACAAAAGTGACAGGTGGAGTTTTTTTTTATTCAAAAAAAACAACAACACTTTAGTCAATGAAACTAACTTAAAATACAACAACAAACACAACAGTAATCAACAACAACACAGTTGTATATACAAAACATTAAATCACCTAACAGATTTGATTTAACAAAATGATCCATATCTTTATGGGATAAAAACATGAGTTTAATTTATGTTAATTCTAGATTAAAACTGTACACAAAAAAAATAGTAAAAAAAAAATATTAATAATTAAACTTATATACAGGTCTTATACCACCCAATAAGTAACAGAATATTGTTCACGCAAAAGAAAAAAAAATGTAACAAAAGTTTTATAAATTTTTTAACCCTAAAGATATTAAATGATAACTCTCATAAATGAAATCAAATGGCTACAAACTTTGGGGCTTTCACTGAAAAAACAACAACAAACCTCCCAAAAAAACACCTGAAATTCATCTCTGTAACATTGTTGTTGTCTTTTTTCTTCTTTTTTTTTATAAAACAATGTTAAATATAAATATGAAGACATAAATCCTGAACTTCTCACAATGTAATTGTAAGTCCCTATGACATGCTTGCTTTAAAAACCTTTCCAATTATATCAGATAGTAAATAACTAAAAAAAATAAATATTTCTTTTCAGTGGGAAAAAATGTGGACATCTTATTATCATAAAATCACGTTTCAGAAATTCTGTGTGTAATTAATTCTACAGAATCTTTTCTGCTCTCATTTCACGACAGACAAGTTTACTGATATTTCCCCCAGAATTTGTTGTTGTTGTTGTGTCTGTAACATGTGTAGAGAGAGACCAATGCGACAAAACTGTGACAATTACGTTACTACTTGTACAAAAACTATATACCTGCCTGAACGGAATAACAGTCAGCATGGTTTATAGGGTAAACAGTTTTTGTTTTAAAGTAGGATTAATTTACTATTATTAAGTCTAGTCATTCTAGAAATAAAGTTGTTATACTAATTGACATTCTATCAGAAGACCATTCTAAATTCTCTATAGACGGGTTTTCAATTATTTCTGACTGTGCTATAGTTTTGAATTTCATTCAGTCTTCAAAGTTCATCATTACTCACCAGGTACAGGCAATGAACATGTTTCTATGGTTATAACGCAAAAACAAATTGTTCTTAATCTATAAATAGAACATAATAGCAAAATAATATGTCTATACTACTTTAGTACTTATCCACAATATCGCACCATGCTTTAGTAATATGCATTTTAAATATAATACCTCCAAATTACCATGCTAGAAAACTTCATGCCCTTTTTAAGCCCCCATTCATTTCCTTTTGTGTATCTCTCAAAAAACAATAACTTTTTTTTATTTTTGAATTCATAATCAAACGCCAAATTTAGATTTAGATCAGCATTTTTAACCAATAGCAGATGTCCAACATTTGCTAGAAAAATAACTCTTGGAAAATCTTTCGTCAACAGCAGCTCATTAAAAGGAATTGAATAATGAATTGCACCAAAGTAATGAAATGACCTCAAATGAAACAAAACAACCAGTAATATGATAACAAAAATGTTCAAAATACAAGGTGATTTGTGGCAGGTTGTGAAATATTCAATTATAAATATGAGAGCAAATCGCTATTCTGATATTAAATTTCCACTTTATAATTGTCAAGTGTAAATGTTTAATGACACAATTAATGAAGTACCGTATATATCCCCTTATAAACACAAAATATGTAGGGGCACGTCTAATTTCATTTTTACAAGCACATTTATGAAACAGAGTGAAAAAATATTTAATTTACAAGAGTTTTCTGGCATAAACATTTTTAGATTATTAAACTAATCTGGTACAAAAGGTACCCTTTCAGCATTACAAAAAGGACACAGTTATGGTGCACCAATGAAGTAAAATACGGTACTGTACAAAATAATACTTTCTCTTTTTCATATTAACACATGACTTATCCTATACATTCTTGTTATGTACAATTCTTACTACACTAAAATAATAGCCAAACTATATACATGGTGAGATCTTAATGTGACTGTAAGCAATACATGTGCCAAAAATAGAATCGGGAATTCCAAGAATCGAGATTTCCTAAAATCTCTCAAGCTAGCTATTTCTTTCTTATTTCCTCTGCAAATGAAAATTGTAATAATTATGTAATTATATTTAACAACAATATATCTAAAATCACTAGAAATAACATGCTAATAATGTGATCACATCCAGTTTTGAGATAAACGTTTTCACGTTAACTCCCACGGCGCTAAATTTGTATAATGGAGTTGACCTGAATTTGAATTTGGGCCTGTCTTCAGTCGTTTTCGGAGCTTTCAACATCGTCAAAAAGATGAAATTAAGCAGATGACAGAATGTAGTCCGGTATAACCGGATAGATATGTAGGAGACCGGATTATATACTGGTAGTACCAACAAGTCATGCTAGCTAGAAATGACAGAGTAAATGTTAGAAACATTTTCATTAAAATCCTTGTAATCCGCAACTTTCCCGAAACTTTTATGGACACTTGAAAATATCTGATATAACATTATAAAATGTGCAAATATATAAAATTTAACTGTGACTACAGATATCTATTTTTTATCCAATACCATTCACTTCTATATATAGATCAACATGTATTTCAAATAATAAATCCAAAAATAAAAGCAAAGGTTAAGGTCACAATGTGGCTGATTTGGTGAACAACTAGGAGACTGTGATGTTGTTAGGAGAAGTGCTATATATGAACAGAAGTTTGAAAATGTTTTATGAAATGACCAAAGCAGACTGAACTTGACAAAAGTACATGTAAATGTCAGAAATATGAAAATGTATAAAATACATGTATTGTTATTTTTATATAAACCTTATAAAATTGTCTTAAATTACCTTAGTTTAGTTTTTTACCAATTTATTTAATTTTGATTGTGTAGGAAGCTATAAGTTTATTGGCGTGTATATATTTGTTTTTGTTCTTTTTCAAATTCAGACTGTCCAGAAGTTTAGAGAGTTTTTGAAAATAAAAATACTGAAGTTATGCAGCAAAAAAGTACAGTGTCTGGTTTGACTTAACAGATGTTTATTCTAACCTGGCTGAAAATATCAGCCGTAAAATTCCATTAAACAAATACTGTAATCACTCAGGGTTAAATTTCCATAAAAACAATGTTATTTTTACACAGAATAACTATAGTCTCTATATGTCTTACCCTAACAAGCTATAGTTATTGCTGTTGTCCATTAAACAGACTCCATGAATTGTTTTCCTCATTGTTATTACATGAAACTATTGCTGTTCACCATAGTCTTTATTATCTGGACACAATTTCATGTTAATAGTTCTTAAAACACCAGCGAAGTGACATTTTTTCCAGGTGAAATATCAAGACATAGAGAGTTGCATGCCAAATGAGCAGATTTTAAATTAGCATAAACCACCTGATATACACGTTCCAAATACCTGAATTTAGTCGTACAATGTAATATTTCATAATTAATATTTAATAATGTAATGAAACTAGCTGGAAAGCTTCCTCACGGGAAAGAAATCAATGAAAGCCCCTTGCAGGATTCTAACCCACAGTGGACATTTTAAAGAGTCATTAGACCACCTGGCCCGCTTTCTAGAGGCCACTTATAGACATATATAAAAAAGTCTTATATTACTTCTATGATAAAATCAAAAAAGTATGTAAAATCAGCAAGAGGAATAAAATCTGCATTTAAAGACTAAAGTCTAAAATTATAAAGCAGTTAATAATAAAAATTTTACAATTATTACCAAGCGCTACTAGTAAAATAAAAATTAAACTATCCAAATATACCAATTTAAGAAGTATGTGATAAAACATATGCCATAATTAAACATTTGTTAATTAAAATAAACTTTTGTTTTTTAGAAGATTTAAGAAGAAAAAAAAGCTAGAACACAGTAAGAGAAATGAATTTGAAAAAAAACCCCAAAACAACCAAACTATGTACTTCATGTAAACCAGTCCATAGCAATGATATGTCATTGGTTCATTTAAAAATTAAATTTAAAAATCGACCAATGAAAGAGTTGCTTTACTAGACTGGGTGAAAAAATCTATTTTAAAACTCTGTAAAGGTCATTTTATGTCTCCCATTGGGTGATTAATTCAACCCGGAAACCGTTAATTTACACTCGACATCTAGAGGGTCAAATTTTACCTTTTGAGTCGTTAAAAATGTATGAGATATATATGAACATGTAACAAAGTATGTATATAGAGTTAAATGATCTAACAAGACATTAACAATTTAACAATAACAAACAGTAAGTGCACATAGGGGTTGATATGAGGTTTCCATGGAAACAGAAATCAACTTTTCCTGCCAGAAATATTGCTCCTGATAATAAGTGATTTTAGACAGCAGAACCCTGTTTTCATTTCCCATCTAAATGTTAACATTTTATCTCTTAATTTCTTTAATGGAAAAGGTCAATTATCACTTTTGATGATATCCAGAAGAAAATTCAGAATAATTCAGCCAACAGTATATAGCCTGGTCACACAGCATGGATATCCAGGCTGGCCTGGCTCTATACTAGTGGCAAAGCCTAATCTCTTCACATTTCAACAAAGAAAATATAAACAAGGTTCATCTTATAGGGGTCCTTAAACAAACAAGTAACAATGTCAAAATGGAGAATTAGTTGAACAAACAATCTGCAGAATGTATTTTCCAAACTTACCTAAGCAAATATGCTAAAAATATCTTTCCAAAATTCTTTATTACGATCATTTCAAAAGTGTTTACATTGTGCTATATTTATGTAAATTTGTGAAAAGAAATCATTTTCATTCTTTGTAATATTTTATAATAATATTTTGTACGCAACAATATGAAAATGTTTTTCTCCACAAGTGATAATGAGAACCTTGTTAACAACTGTGTACTACAGAATGCTGTTTAAAAACGTTTGATACATTTCATCAAATAAAAAAATAACAACATCTTATAAACAATCATTGTTTCTCGACAAGGAAAAGCAGACGTCATGTAACCATGGGCAACCATCGGGGACAGGCATCACGTTAATACTGAGTGCACTAGGTGCAGTACAAGGCACGTGTATAATAACAACAAAATGATAAATTATCACTCCATCATTAAACCTTGCCCAATGCCAATCCATCTTACCCAATAACACAATGTAGGTAACATATTTTGACACTTAACAGGAATGTTATGTAAAATAAAACATCGTGAATTTTCATGAGGGTACGATTTAACAATATTCAAACGTAATGTGCTGTACATTTTTACATTATATTGATAAAATATCTTAAATAACGTTTTACAAACATTTTCATTCTTGCATCCATGGCATTAGTGATATCTGTACAAGAATTTCTTTCTTTTTGGTTTATTCTGAAAATTCAGAAGCATTTTTTTCCCAACTAACTTTTTATCAGAAATAAAAGTAATATCAGAAAAAAATGACAATGGAATTGTGTTAAGTTACAAGAATTAATATACATGTGAAAGAAGAAGTTCATGTCTTACATATTATCGTTTGAAGCAATATTGGTGAAATTAACTTATTTATCGTGACTTAGAATTTGGTTCCATGACCATATAATAATATCTAACTGATAATTTCATTTTCATGTTCACTTTATAATTTATATGTGACAATTACAGTTCCATAATTCATATGTGATTACTTCATTCTCATGTTTATTTCATAATGAATATGATTATTTCATTTTCATGATAAATATGTTATTATTACATGTTCACTTCATAACTTTTCATATTCACTTCATAATTAATGTGATTATTTCAATTTTTCACTTCATAATTCATGTGACTATTTCATTTTCATATTCACTTCATAATCTTATATGTGATAATAGAAACATAAGATTTTTTTCAAAATAATTGTGATTTTATACCCTTTTCTAAAAAAAAGAAAATGTATTTTCTCAAATAATAGAGAAAGCAAATATTTTGACATACATGTGTATCATTTTGACACATCTATATCTGTTCCCATGCTAGAGTTAACTTCAATTAAATAAAGCATCTAAACCATAAAGATCAATTATAAATATGCTCAATTCTAATGTAAATAAAGCTGATATATCATTAAAATCAAATTAAATAATTATGCTAAATTTCAAAATATATCATAAGGATCAAATTTATTTCCGCTAAATATCAATGTAAATAAATCAAGCTCCTCAATCATAATGATCAAATTTATGTCCGCTAAATATCAATGTAACTAAATCAAGCTCCTCAATCATAATGATCAAATTTATGTCTGCTAAATATCAAAATTTATAAAGCATCTGTATCATTAAGATCAGATTCATGCCTGCTATACTTCAATGTAAATCAAGCTCCTTAATCATACAGATCAAATTTATTTGTTAAATGGCAACTCTATTAAAGGGAAGTAACTAATGAGGTAAGCTTAATACAAACAAGGTGATATTCTGTGTATCATCAAAAAGCAGTCATAATTTACACAAACAACATAATAACACAATAATGAATCTTTTTTCATTGCAAATGTAGCAAAACAATTGTTTCAACAATTTAGTACATCTGCATCAAGCCTCTCCAGACTACGCCCTAATTCTACAAACAGCAACAATTTGTCTGTACAAGAGATCCAATGCATCTCAAATTCACTTTATCCGTAACAAAAGTCTAAATCACGTTTTATCACCTTCCGTGTCATCATCTTAGCACTACCGTATCACTACCAAAAAGTCACTACTCCATATTACCAGTAACCTTTGGAAACGAGTAATTAAAAAAAAAATTCCATTAATTTTTACAACCTAAGGAATAATATTTCGTCTGCTAGGTTGTCCATCCTTCTACTCGCTGTCGTTTCATCATCGGACCATCATAGTCCGACATTCCGCCACCACAGTGTTGTTGTTGTTGTTGCTGTACTTGATGCTGCTGTGCGGCCACATGCTGCTGTTGCTGTGTCTGCTGCATAGCAACGGCAGACGGTGATGGACAATTTGTCGGAGACTGGGAAAGATGCGGAGAAACATGACCTGGTGATAAATGACCTTGATTCTGAGATGGTGGCCGTAAACTCAGGTGATTAGATGGCGTGTGAGAGTCGCGTGTCGGTGATATAGGCTCGCTCTTTATATTAAGTCTATGATTCATTGTGTTTATAAGTAATGGTGAAACATGATTAGCACCTGTGTTCACCATGCCCTGGCCCGACCTGTTACAAAAAATAAATAAATGTTAATCTTGGCAATATAAAGATACATGAACTATATTCACAATCAAATTTTAACAAATAAATCAATACGTTTTCCAGTTTCAGACCAATATACAATTGGATGGCGAATTTTGAACTTAAAAGCTAAATTTCAGTTTTAAGGTATTTTTAAAATCATTATGTCAAATTCTCTTTATTTCAATGAAATTTCAAATTATATTTCAATATGCTTGGTGAAAAATGTAGAAAGCTTTAAAATATAAACAGTGTGACAGCAGTTGTCTCCCTTTTATCAACTATGATATAATATAATTTGTATTTACTTTTATTTATATTTTTAAAAAGAAAATTATCTCATATGTACACTTAGTGACAAAAAAATTATCTCTTTAACACTTGATTCTATAATAATTGTTCAATTTCAACATTAGTGAGACCGAGTAACATCTAATGCAGTCTGACCCGGATCTAAACTAACCGTATTTTGATATGGAAATCCCTTAAACTTTGAATGCACTTTTCCAAATTCAAAGGCAGGCCAAATACATAACAAAAATTCAGCAGTTTAAGGGTTGTAGCATTTTGATATTGAAATCCCTCAAAAGAACCGATGGACTCTTCCAAATTCAAAGCAGGGCAAATCCATTATACAAAATCAGTTGGGTATAAATAATGCCAACAAAAGGATTAACCATTATGGAATCATTGATCTTACAATTTTAGCTTTGTAAAGATAATCCCCCCACCCCCCTTCAAAAAAAAAAAAAACATAATCAGATGTATAGAAATGATTTCACACAGAAATAAATGGAAACTTGTTTCATGTATTATATAATGTAAAATTAGCAAATGAGTGGGATGATGGCTGAATTCTCCCAGTTAAAATGTGTCCAATGACAAATTCGATAAGTCTCTGGGGACAGAAATTGAATCAAATCTCATAAATATTCCACGCGTAAAATTATGACCAGAAGTAAATGAGGATAGGAATATTCAATATGCCTTTCCAATTGCATTAGTGTGTAGATTGCTACAATAAAAGGGTCCATTTCTTTACTGCAGTTACACAAATAGCACTCTTGTTGTAAACAACAATTTCATTAACAAACATTATATTACCTATATCAGGTTCTATTCAATATAAGGTTTTATTTTACACAATTTAACAATGTCTGTGACAAAGTAGACAATCTCATTATTAAAAAAAAACAAAAAAAACATGGACTTTCTTTTAGAGCTTTTCACTACATTCAAATTAACATTCTATACCCCTGTTTACTGGTAATAGACTCTCCCTGCCTGGGTTTTGGAATGGCCCATTGTAAAATTAAGGGATTTCAATACCAAACACCTTCAATTTAAGGTCCAAAATAGTATAGTATCTCCTTGATCACTTATATAAGCAAGCTTGCATTGCCCTATAATAAAAGCATAGGGCTATCATAATAGTTCCTACAATTCAGAAATTTACATAAATTTCTGATTCCTGCAAATCTAAAACTGGTCAATAAGTGGGGTTTCTTATTTTTCAGGATTTAAGTTTATACGAATTTATTCTAGTTTGATAGTGTTGGAAGCTATAACCTAATTGAAACTGCCTCAAATCCATTCCTGAAAACATACAGTACTTAGCAATGAGTGTCTTGCTTAAGGAATCAATGGCTTGCCCCTGACAGGGTTTGGACCCACCAAGCCAGCAATCCTTAGATTACTCGTCCGACGTGTTAACCATTCTACACCACCACCCCACATGGTAGACTTTGTGCCAGATACAAAAAAAAATATGATTGAATATATGACCATCTTAACATGTCTTGAATAATAAATATATTCTCGCTATCTGTATTATTCACTTAAGTAAATGATGACACTGTCTAGATAAAATAGCAGATCTTAAATTTAGTAGTCTATCTACATGACCTCTTTTATATGAATAGATGAATCAAACTAGAACAGCAAGCGGTATAAAGAAAAGATCTCTGAATAAGTATTTCCTATAAATAACAGTAACATCAAAGTACACATACCCTTGCATCTGCTGCATTCCCCCACCTGGGGGGATTCCACTTGTCAGTGACCCTTGACTCCAATGATGGGGGCTAGGTTGGGGACTATAATTCTGCTGGATTGAGCCCCCTGGGCCCCCAGCCCCCATACTTTCCCCTGAATTCATACTATAATCATCTGAAACAAAAGAAAATGTAAGCATAATACATAAAGAAAATGTTATTCTATTGCCGACAATCTTAACTGGGTAGCCTCCCTGTAAATAAATATATATACGTGATATTCATGTGTTTTAAAGTGTAAATGTTGAACTTCCTGTACACACATTGAAGCTATATACAGTCATCCATATAATATGACAAAAAAAGTAAATTTATGACATTACATCATGCATATAAATTTTAACTTATAATTGTGTAATGAACTAGTCCTCCTTTGAATCTAGGAGTGTCCATTGTTAATTAGAGGGATTTCAATATAAAAAAATTACAAAATTATGTGGCCCTCATACTTAAACTTGTTTAGATTTCACAGTCCCTTAAGTACCTAATGGAAGTGAAGCCAGTGCCTGCACTGCAACAAAACATCATCTGTTGACGGTGAGGTAGTGTGATGAAATGGTATCAGTTTATGGAATCACAAAAACATGTGAGCTTTAGGAAAAATTTTATGCTTGCTTTATATTTCAACTTACGGGACTTGTAAGAGTCTGATAATCTTAAATCAACTTGCCAATCTTTCAATCTAAACAAAACCATACGTCAATTTTAGGGAAAAAGAACTGAAAAGCAAACAGTGCAGACCATGGTCAGATGGTAGGAATGTGCTGGCTGATCCTGGTTTGCACTGAGGGCATGTTTAGAATCAGTTGTGGCAGGGAGCTTTAAGTAAGAGTCCTGTTTGTACCCCACATCAAGAAGCTGTGTCTCTAATTCTGAACTTATATAAGAAAATTGTTAACATACTATTGTGATATGACGGTACTGGTGAGTGATATCCGGTCCCTTGTGAAATACTAGGAGTTGAGATCGACACAGCCGGAACACCGGGCGAGTGCTGCATCTGAAAATAAACAACCAAATTAAAGGTGATTTATGCAGAAACCAATGCTTTACAAAAAGTCACAGCATAGAACAGTAAATAAGTTATTTATAGCATAGAACAGTACAACAAGAGGGCCATGATGGCCCTGAGGTCGCTCACCTGTATATAGGCCCACTAAAAGATGTTTCATGCTTAATATCTTAACTCTAGCTATTTGGGTTTTTTCAAAGAAGATTTTTTAAGTTTTTGCTATACACATATAAGGAAAATCAATGACCCCCGGGGCGGGGCCAATTTTGACCCCAGGTCTTTTATTTGAACAAACTTTGTAGACACTCACTAAAAGATGTTTCATGCTTAATATCTTAACTCTAGCTATTTGGGTTTTTTCAAAGAAGATTTTTTAAAGTTTTTGCTATACACATATAAGGAAAATCAATGACCCCCGGGGCGGTGCCAATTATGACCCCAGGGCTTTTATTTGAACAAACTTGGTAGACACTTATTAGAACATGTTTGATGCTAAATATCTTAGCCATAGCTCTTTGAGTTCTTTAAAAGAAGAATTTTTAAGTTTTTACTATATGCATATAGGGAAAATCAATGACCCCCCGGGGCGGGGCCAATTTTGACCCCAGGGCTTTTATTTGAACAAACTTGGTAGACACTTATTAGAACATGTTTCATGCTAAATATCTTAGCTCTAACTCTTTTGGTTCTTTAAAAGAAGATTTTTTAAGTTTTTACTATATGCATATAGGGAAAATCAATGACCCCCTGGGGCGGGGCCAATTTTGACCCCAGGGCTTTTATTTGAACAAACTTGGTAGACACCTATTAGAACATGTTTGATGCTCAATATCTTAGCCATAGCTCTTTGAGTTCTTTAAAAGAAGATTTTTTAAGTTTTTACTATATGCTTATAGGGAAAATCAATGACCCCCCCGGGGCGGGGCCAATTTTGACCTCAGGGCTTTTATTTGAACAAACTTGGTAGACACCCATTAGAACATATTTCATGCTAAATATCTTAGCTCTAGCTCTTTGGATACTTTAAAAGAAGAATTTTTAAGTTTTTACTATATGCATATAGGGAAAATCAATGACCCCCCGGGGCGGGGCCAATTTTGACCCCAGGGCTTTTATTTGAACAAACTTGGTAGACACTCAATAGAAGATGTTTCATGCCAAATATCGAAGCTCTAGCTCTTATGGTTTTTTAAAATAAGATATTTAAAGTTTTTTCTTTCGGTTGCCATGGCAACCAGAGTTCTGCATGGAATTAAATTCTTAGAACAATTTTTAAAGGTGACCACCAAAGGAACATTCCTGTGAAGTTTGGATGAAATTGGCTTAGTGGTTTATGAGGAGATGTCATTTAAAGTAAAAGTTTACGGACGGACGACGGACGGACGACGGACGGACGACGGACGAAAAGCGATCACAAAAGCTCACCCTGTCACTTTGTGACAGGTGAGCTAAAAACATGGTTAACCTGTCCTATCATTAAATTAACATATAAATAACATTAAATATTGAATATAAATTTGGCCACAATACAAAGAAGCAATGGTGCAAAGTAAGCAATTTTGAGTGACTCTCCCAACTATTTCATAATCTCATTTGATGATTGAATGAGATTCTAAGTCCTCCCACATGTAAAATTCATATCTGGATAAAATATCTCATTAAAATGTTATTAACACTGACCTCTAAACATACAGGTGAAATGTATGTACAATTGTTATGTGTTTCGTTTGTCAAACAAGTTGTCATTAACCTTCTGCATTAATAATCATAGTCTATAAATAGTAACAATTATTTATAAATAGTAACGCTACGAGCGAGATATGTCAAAATAAATCATTGCACCAATAATTCTGACTACACTTTACAAGGTTTTTGCTGTTGTTCTTAAGTTTGTATGTGTCAAATTTCTCGTTCTTAATGTCCTAATTTACTTCTAACATAAGAATACATTTATAACATCATTGTGGGTAGATAAAATCACAATTCATTACTGAAAGTTCTTCTTTATTTGATTAGGTTATTAACATTTGTATATTGTATATTATAAAATGTTTGCCTCAAGCTTTCTAACCTTAAAATCAATTTTAAAAATTTCTCTTTACATCTGTAACAGCAGACGTTAAACAGGATATTAATAAAGTTATATATACATTAACTTTTCTCTGCATATTTGTAATTCAAAATGAAATGTTGGCAGATTCAGTGAGAAGGAAATGAAATACAGTTGCCACCTTCTTTGTGAAGAGTATTTGAAAAAACGATTTTGAAACTTCTTTATGAAGAGTCTGTTTACACACTTACTCCTTTATTGACAGACCACACTATAACCTAAGTTTTCAATTGTAAACAAGTTTTAGGTTAATGAATAGCCTTTATCCCCTACCATAACATTAGAACTGTACAACAGTACATGAATATTTTCTTCCATAATTTGAACTTTTGCAATTCATGTCCTTATTCACCCTTACTCTTCCTCTTTTCTAGATGCTAATCATAATTGTTACTTCAGACTGGATGTTGATTTGTACTTCAAATGTGCATTCAACTCTCTGAGACCTTTAACTCTCATGTTATAACAACAGTATGTTTCTGACAACAGAATAAAGCCACTGGTCAGTCTACACATTCTGTACAGTCTGTCAAAACCAAATAAAGTTCTCAGCCAGCTCAATCTTAGTGTCTTTTTTTTCTGTCTTTTTTAGTTTTGGGTTTTTACATCACACAGTAAAGGTCATATAACAACTTTCCAGCTTTACTGGTGGAGGAAGACCTCAATGTCCTTCTGTACATTATTTCAGGTACAAACAGGCACCTGAGTAGAACCACAGTCGCTCTGTCTTAGTGTCTTCATAACAAAATAAAATAGATGGCTCCAAAATCCAAACCCAAAGCAGAGCAAATTCATATAAACCTACCCTGCTGGAACCAAAAGTGATTAACATTTCCCATCAATGTAATCTGGTCAGGTTCTAAATTGATGGCTGACTAGCTTGATGTCCCCTAAATAGATAATGGAAAGTTCCAAAAATGGAAGCTGGACTAGTCCATCTATGAAATCCAGCTGGTCATAAGGGTTACAATACATACAGTAGGTATGTATATATATGGTAATTATTTTTTCTTTGTTTATTATGGTACAGAACACATGTTATCTTCATGTCATGATGGTGAATTAAGTCTGGTAATGTTATGGGCAAAAAAACAACAACAATGATACATTCGTAAATGCAGAAAAGCTAAATGAAAAAAAAAGCTTGATACAAAAATATAGGAAAGACACATTGGTTTAATTTGAATGGGAAAGACACATTGGTTTAATTTAAAAGTCTGCAGGGGGTCCTGCTGTCTAATGAAGCAATTTCTGAGTATGTTATTTTATTTTCATGTTTTCATAAAGTCAACCTAAAGATCCAAGGTTATGTATTAGCAATTTTCTGAAGATAATAAGACTTTATTTGGCTTCCATCAGACTTTATGGTTTCTCTCAATGTTACCATGAAATGAACTGTGTTCAACTTGTTCATAAAAACAAATCTGGACGTGTTTTTGAAAAATGTCTGTGGGATATATATTTTAAAAATAGATTCAGAGCATGTGAGAAGCTAATGGCCAAAAGCAAAAATTGGTTCAGCGATAAGGTCAATAAGCACTGTTCAGATTCTGTAACAGACCACCAAAAAAATAACTAGATTTTGATAACTAGAAATGATAGAATTTTGACATGATGGGCCTTTAATAGTGGACAAACTCATTCAAATGATGTATGTCCAGTTGAAAGAATTTGACCTGCATATATACATGTATATACATATTACCATGAAATCAATAAATACCAAATTTAAAAAGTCTTGACCAAACTGTTAGTTCCAATTAAGTCTTATAAATGTCTTATGAACAAACAAGTTCAAAATACCAATGATGAAGACTACAATTTGAATACCACTATTGATCAATGATAAAACTTTATAATAAGAAGATGTCATGTTAATTTAAAAACAATCCCCTCTATCAAAACTTCCATTAAGTTCCCTCTCAAAATTGACCTATCCTTATTCCATTGGCTACTTGCAGTGGTAATTACCTACCAAATGCATCAGAATACAGCTATATTAATCTGACCAGGCTCTATACTGTTAGTTTTTTTTAAATTATAAATATTTCAGTTTACTAAATAAAGAATGGAATATTCCAAAATAAAATCCACACAAAGCCATATTATACCGGTAACACAAATTTAGCCATCTACATTTTCAAAGGAACACAAAAATTTCTTCATTTATTTTCAAGTTCAATTCTCAGAATGATCTTAACATTTACCCCAATTATTATCTTACATACACTTGTCCATCTTTCAATCTGGACAAAACCATTCATCATTATTAGGGGAAAATTTCAAAATATGTACTGACTGGATAGCTTACAATGCAGACAATGATCAGCAAATGGCACGGATGTTTGTGCTGGTCAATCTTAGTCTGCACTGGTAAGAAAGGAAATAGGACCAGTTGCCAACAACAGGCAGCCAAGCTATGAAAATATCTGACAGTCGATGCTACGACACCTTATATATATGTCTCATATCTACTCGAAAGCATATTCGGAAGATTTCCGTCAATATATCATATACACTTACATTACAGAAATTTCCTTGACAGTGTCACAGAATGCCCGAGGGAGATGATTGATCTAATAAGTAACAGAACTCAGATGTCATATAACAAAAGTTCTCCAATTAAGACTACATTTAGTGAGAAATTTCTATTCTGCGAGGCAAATATGAAACTCAGCAGTGCTAGACAGTGTACAATAAAAGAACATGTCTATGAACATTTTGTTACAATAAACTATGGCTGAAAGAGATTCATACCCTTACTGGGGTCTTTCACATAAGTTTGCTTCACATAGGTGCAAAAAGTTAAAGTGAAATAAAATGAAAATTTCAGGACATTTTCTAAGATTACAAGAGGCATAACTTTGTCAAAATGGAAGGAAGAGTTGTGAAACTTGACTAACTGGGCTTTCTGGAACTATATATAGCTCATGCCTTAATATCAATATAAGTACTAGATTCAAAGATCCCCCCCCCCAAAAAAAAAAAAAAAAAAAATTGTTACAATTTAAATGAAAGAAAAATTAATTTCTAATATTTAACATTTCATTTCAATATTTCTTTTCATATTCATCAAATAAATTCTTGTGGCTGTCCTATATAAATAACGTTTCTTTTTTTTCATGTAATTTGCAATTTCAATGTGTTTCCTTCTTTCCATGAATTTTATAAATAATGCAACACTGCACATTTTAACCAAAATATGCATGTGTGCGTATACAGATATGCTTTAACTGTAAAGCCTCATTAAACTATAGAAATTTTTCTTAGAAAATTCAACAAAAAAAATCTTGCAACAGTCCTATAATGGCAAATCATAATTTTGATAATAATCCCATTCCTTCTTTTCATAAATATGTTTTGTTTCTTATTAAATAGATTCAAATTTATCAAGATGAAATCTATGCAAAATTCATGGGACTCTGGATTACTTTTTTGACATTGTTTCAATCCTGAAGACTGCCTCAATTATTCAAAATTAAAGATTTTTAACTGCAGAGACATAATATAACTGACAGCTTGAGATATATGTCTCAAAGCGGACAATTTTATCCTTCATTTTTAATTTTTTTAGCCCTGTTTAATAAACATTCAGAAACATGTCTCTAAGAGGACAAACTATCCTTCATTTTTTTTAACTTATTTTCCTTAATATACTAATATTTGTATTACCTCAGAGTTTATCATATTTGTATTACCTCCAAGTTAATTGTATTTATATTACCTCTGAGTTTATCATATTTGTATTACCTCTGAGTTTATCATATTTGTTATACCTCTGAGTTTATCATGTTGCTTCTTCCATCTGGTACCATTAGACGAGGCGGTCCTGGGTGACTAGACGGGGGACGCCCATGTATAGGGGGCGACTGTCTCGTCATTCCTTTGGTTGCCATAACACCGGGTGATGAACAGGGTGAAGCTCTGTGATAACCATTTGGCGTTGGAGAGTGACTCATATCTACCATGTTTCCTATAAAGTAAAATGAAAATAAATATAAATGGGCAATAAATTCATTTTAATTTGCATTATGCTTCATAACTTTTATAAGAACTCTAACATAGAAATCAGACACTGGCTTTGTGATTTGGGTGACTTCCTTTTAAAAATATTCAAGTGTTTAATCCAAACATGGGTAATAATATGACAGAGAGTAACATATTATATCTACCAGTCAGACCTTACCTCTCTAGTGGTCATGATTTACAACTGGTCAAGATAAAAAGTTTAGAGGGAGTGGTGGCCTAGTGGTTAAGGTGTCTGCCTCTCAACCCCCAGAGATCATAGGTTTGAGCCCTTCTCAAGACACGACCATGTTTCTTCATATGACACCACTACTGGTTAGTACCAGGAAGCGGACTCGAAAGTGATTGATATATGTTGCAAGAACTTGTTTCCCAATCGAGCTTAAATAAATGAATAATGTTCAAACCAAGATAAAAAGTTAAATTCTGATCAATATACTTCCAACATATATTATAGATCAATTGAAACTTATGTTGTTTTTTTTAAGGTTCACTGTTTATTGAATACGATCAATCAAATCATGATTAAAATTGGAAAGATTAAGATCATATATAATAAAAAGATTCACCAGTAGAGTTGGGTCTTGGGCTGAGATTCGGTGTACCCACAGGGGGTTGTAACAATCCAGGGCTACTAATCGCAGGACTGTGTTGACCCATAGGGGCTTGGAGTGTAGGATTCATGTACGGAGAATTATGCATCGGCATCCCTCCGGGTGACATACCCCCACCTGGGGGGTAAGGTGACATGGGAGACTGAAATAAAAAATAAATACATTAAATACCTCTTTTTTCAAACCAATTTTTACTAGCTGTTAAAGATTACATGTACACCTTCAGAAATGACCACATCCAAATATGGTTCACATTGAGAAACCCTGTCACTAAATGATAACTATGTCACATATACAATTTTTGGCAAACATACCTGCCTGGAAAGATCATCTCTAAATAAAGACCATTTTTTTATGTTTCCAATCTGGATATATATTACTATTATAATTCATTCATATTCTTTGCTTCATAGATTTAAAGTTACATTAAATAAATATGTAAAAATATTTTGCCGTCGGCCTAAAAAACAAGCATTATACAGTTTAATAAACCTTTTTAACAGTTATGTTGTAAATCATCAAATATTGTTCATAAATTAGGATTTTAAACGGAAAACCCCACGGTAACACTAAAGTTCGTATACGAATTTTAACATGCAAATAATGACAATAATCTGCTTGTGTATGCGCTACGTCACATTGTTATAGTTGCTATCCGGAACACAGTAAATATGAGATTTTCTTGTGTAAACACACTTTAAAAGTTTTAGCTTCACGGTGCACTAGGCCTGTGGTTCAGAAAAAAGTAATCATCTCATAAAAAGGATTAAATTTGTATGAAAACATCAGTTACAATGCGGAAATATACTGTTAGATTAGAATTGCTGCACATAGTCATGTTTGTTGATTTAATATTGATGTACGGATGAACCGAGGGCGGAGTTTCTCATGCAAACAGAAATAACTAGAACTATCACTAAATGTGATTAATACCCCCACAAGACTGCTTCGGAAATGAGGATGTTACTAGTAACAGAATACCTTGTAAAAGAATTGAAATATAGAGTTATGGTTGTTGGCAATTAAAGATATTTGTGGTTCTTGTATGTTGCATTTCCTTTCAATGTGGTTGGCCATTGACAAAGTTTAATTGAATTACTCTGTAATAAGTCCAGAAAGACAAAGAAAAGGAACAAAGGGCAAAAACTCTATAAAAACTGAAGATAGAGTTATAGTTCTTGTGCACTGCACTTCCTCTTTTGTGCTTGAACATTGTATGAAGTTGTTTTGAATTCCAACCAGTACGTTTTAAGTTATGCTCAGGACAAGGAAAAAGTATCGAAGGGCAGTAACTCTGTATTTTGTCAAAATGGAGTTATGGCTCTTGTGCACTGTACTTCCTTTTAATGTCCTTGACGACTGTGAAATGAAGTTGTACTGAATTCCAAACAGTAGTTTTCAAGTTAGGCTCTGGACAAGGAAAAGTAACAAAGGGCAATAACTCTGTAATTAGTCAAGATGGAGTTATGGTTCTTGTGCACTGCACTTCCTCTCAATGTGCTTGACCATTGTATGAAGTTATATTGAATTCCAACCATTAGTCTTCAAGTTATGCTCCGGACAAAAAAGCAATGGAAAAGTAACAAAGGGCAATAACTCTGTAATTAGTCAAGCTGGATTTATGGTTCTTGTGCACTGCACTTCCCTTATTGTGCTTGAGCATTGTATGAAGTTGTTTTGAATTCCAACCAGTTCGTTTCAAGTCATGCTCTGGACAAGGAAAATTAACAAAGGGCAGTAACTCTGTAATTAGTCAAGATGGAGTTATGGGTTCTTGTGCACTGCACTTCCTCTCAATGTGCTTGACCATTGTATGAAGTATATTGAATTCCAACCATTAGTCAAAATTCAAGTTATGCTCCGGCCAAAAAAATGGAAAAGTAACAAAGGGCAATAACTCTGTAATTACTTTAAATAGAGTTATGGTTCTTGTGCACTGCACTTCCCCTTATTGTGTTTGACAACTGTGTGAAATTGTTTTGAATTCCAACCAGTAGTTTTCAAGTTAAATGCCCCCGGACAAGGAAAAGTAACAAAGGGTAATAACTCTGTAATTAGTCAAGATAGAGTTATGTTTTTCCTTGTGCACTGCACTTCCTCTCAATGTGCTTGACCATTGTATGTAGTTATATTGAATTCCAAACATTAGTCTTCAAGTATGCTCCGGACAAGGTAAATGCAACGGACAAAAAAAAAGCAATGGAAAAGCAACAAAGGCAATAACTCTGTAATTACTTTAGATAGAGTTTATGGTTCTTATGCACTGCACTTCCTCTTATTGTGTTTGACAATTGTGTGAAGTTGTTTTTGAATTCCAACCAGTAGTTTTTCAAGTTATTGCCCCGGACAAGGGAAAAGTAACAAAGGGCAATAACTCTGTAATTAATCAAGATAGAGTTATGGTTCTTGTGCACTGCACTTCCTCTCAATGTGCTTGACCATTGTGTGTAGTTATATTGAATTCCAAGCATTAGTCTTAAAGTTATGCTCCGGACAAGGAAAATGCAACGGACGTCTGGACCGACCGACCGACCGACCGACCGACCAACCAACCGACCACCGAGTGACTCCTATATACCCCCCCAAACTTCGTTTTTGGGGGTATAATTATTATTGTACTTCCTATTTCGCCACAATGAGGTTGCCCATTTTGTATGCTTATAAAACTTATTTTGGTTGTCTTGACACCAAAATAAAATCTGGAGTCGATATGAAACCCAATTTATTAATAAAATGTAGCCATTTCTGTTTTTATGAAATTTATTTAATGTAGCTTTAAATATGTGTATAATATTTCTAATTAACTCTTAGCCTGCTTATTAGACAGGACTGATTTTCAGAAAATATGAATGCTAGAGGCATTTTATAGTACAAGTAATATCTGGAGTGTTTTAACCTAATATGGGTATGCTGAAGACGATGAGGGTGGATACCAAGAAAATAAAATTGACCTTGACCTTTAAAAGGTCAATTCAAAATGGCCGCTTGAAAATACTAAAATAGGTCATTAAAACTATGATACAATATGATGCAATTAATTATTCTTGTCAAAATCAAATGATTATTCAATATGATAAGATTTTAATGAGATTGACCACCAAATTTAGCGATTATAAGCATAATGGCTCAATTAACAGTTATATACAGTACTGTTTTACTAGCGCGTTAAGGTATAAGACTAAGATTGAAATGTTTTAATGATTTAAAAAAAGATTTTATGTTTTGTCTTGACTTATATTTAACAATAAACTTTGTTTATAAATATTACCAAAGAATAAATATTTCGTAATAACAAATTAATATTTCGTAAAAACGAATCAATATTTTGTAATTAAGATTTTATATTTAAAACGAAATAATATTTCTAATTGGGAATTATTATCCCGTAAAATCGAATTCAATTTAGGGAGAAAAATGTAGAAAATGTCACTTCAGGTGTTCCGTAATTTTCAACATTATTTGTAGCTAAGATTTTTTCAAGTTGTTCATATTGTTTTCATATATTTTGCACTTGGTTTAAAATAAATATTTAAATTTTTTTGAAATGTCAAAAAATGTCATTTCAATGCCATAAACACAACACAAACCGAGACAAAAAATGTTTTAGAATATATACTGCGCCCCCCCAACCCCCCCCCCCCCCCCCCAAAAAAAAAAAACCAAAAAACAACAACAACAAACAGGTTTTAAAAAAGGCAACAATAGGAATCGAAATATAGACCTCTCATACATCAGTCAATCACTTAACCGGCTGTGCTACTTAACCGGCTGTGCTACTACGGAAGTAACGATGACGTTTTATAGTTTTTTATTTTATCCTTTAAATGGATTACTGATTTATCACAGTGAAAATTATGAAAATATAATTTCACACTTTTCAATGACAAAACTACTTTCTTAAGATTTTCCCCATGTGGTACCTCAATTTATTTTTGCTGACAATTCTGACAAAGTCAGGCTGTTTCGAGAAAACAAAGCTGAAATTGATAAATAACTTAAATGTCAAAAGTAATAAAAATAAGAAAACTTACTTCTATTCATCTTAATTACCAATCAGGTAATATCGTCTCTTAATTTTTTGTTTGTTTTATTTTTACAGTCTGAAAAATACATTCCTCCCACATGCAAAACTGCTCTTGATGACATTTGGGCATATTTAAGTTTACCATCTTGTTTAAAAATAAGTGACTATTTAATTTGAAATTTGAAGTTAAAGTTAAAAACAAAAACAACAAATAACAACACCATATTTTCATCGAGTCAGAAAATGTCTGAAACCGGGAGATTGCTACGTGTGTTTGCTATACCATGGCAGCTCTCGAAAATTCAGTCACGGTTTTGAGAAAATTCTACAAGAAGATTATCACATCATTCCTGGTACCCTCCAATAAATTTCCAGGATATCTTAAAGTAACAGCAAAGTTATTTATACAAATATTACTTGTAAAAAAAAATGGAGTAATATTTTCTTTGACCATATATAAAAGTCACGTGGGTTGGCTACATAGTAGAGGTGTTAAAAATATAATTGTAATACACCTTTTGTTAGCCATTGAAATAGTATTTTTATGTATAAAGGATTTTTCAAAAATGGTTATTATTCAGAGCGGGCGCACCTGGTGCAGTGGTAACACTGTCTGCCTACAAATCAAGGGGTCGTGAGTTCGATCCCCCGCTACTCCACTACAAGACTGACAAAACCAGGACATACACACAGAATGACGGTAACGATAGAAACAAGAAAAGACCTTAACGGAGAAGGAAACAAGTACCGAAGTACAATACCGAAGACGACGACCGATAACAGAAGGAAGAACGGAGACAAGGACTGACAACAAGCGAACAGAATCGAGGACCGCTAACAGAGACAGAGACCGATAACAGAAGTACTGCCAACAAGCGCATATATACGTCGACCGATAGAAACAAGAAAAGACCTTAACGGAGCAGGAAACAAGTACCGAAAGTACAAGGCCGACGACGACCGATAACAGAAGGAAGAACGGAGACAAGAACTGACAACAAGCTAACAGAGACGACGACCGATAACAAAATAACAGGACAAGGACCGATAACAGAAGAACTGACAACAAGACAACGGAGACGGGGATCAATAACAGAAAAACAGAGACGAGGACTGATGACAGAAGAATGGAGACGGGGATCGATAACAAAGACGCAAACCAAACTCAGAAGAATTGACAACAAGGAAACGGAGACCAGGACTAATTACAGAAGAAAAGAGAGGAGATGACAGAATAACGGAGGCCAAAGGCGAGAACCGATAACAGAAGAACGAAGACGACGACCGATAGCAGAAAAACAGACACGTGACCCGATGACAGAATAACGGAGAAGAACAAAGACGAGAACCGATAACAGAACAAGACAGGGACCGATAACAAGACAACAAGACAACGGAGACAGGGATCGATAACAGAATAATATAGACGAGGACTACAGAAGAATAAGACGGGGATCGATAACAGAGACCGGAACCAATGACAGAAGAATTGACAACCTAAAAACGAAAACACAAGACTGATTACAGAAGAAAAGAGACGAGAAGGGATGACAGAAGGACGGAGAAGAACGAAGACGAGAACCGATAACAAAAGAACGAAGCCGACGACCGATAACAAAAAAACAGAGACGAGAACCGACAACAAAACATCTAACAACAAAAAAACTGACAGGACCGATTACAGAAGAACTGACAACAAGAGAACTGCGACGAGGACCAATAACAGAAAAACGAAAGTCACGACATAACAGAAGAACTGACAGCAAAGAAATGCAAAGAGAACCGATAACAGAAGAACGAAAGTCACGACCAATTATAGAGGAACTGACAGCAGAGAAATGCGACGAGAAGGGGACGACCGATAATAGAAAAACGAACACCAAAACCCAAGAGTACTCAGAAATTAATTAATGTATATTTTGCATGCACACGTTTTAACCCCTCACACATAGCACGCTGTGTAAAAGTAGGCATCTGACTAGCCACTCTATATGCGTTCATAGAGTCCCAGATAAAATACATCAAAGCTCTATATCTAGCAGATAGGACAGGAAAGAGTGTAGTGTTCGCTGCGGAAATGCCTTTAAGATTTCAGTACTATCTTTAATATTACTTCTATATTACTATAATATTGGCCTATAGAAAAATGTCTGCCATCTTGGATTTTTCGGCCATATTGGATTTTTTTTTACATGCTTTGTGACAAATTTCAGGCTTTTTCTTTCCTTAAAAGTTTTATTTGATCTATCATCCATTTATGATAAAGAAATTTGGCGGCCATTTTAGTGGTCATTATAAATGGCCATTTCAATGGTCAAGATCAAGTTTTTCAATTTGGTATCCACCTTTATCGGGTTCAGCATACCTTAAATAGGTAAAATACACCAAGATACCACTTGTACTACAAAATGCCTCTAGCATCTTATAAGGAGCCAAATTCTCAAAATCAGTCCTGTCTATATGATCTGCAGTGTCAGAAAATATTTTTTAAATTGTCCCTCAAAATAATGAATGTTTTTTTCCAGATCAAAAGATGGACAAGTCCAGTTGAGATATTTACCATGGTACAGGTGAACTGTTGTCTGCTTCGAGTATCCATATTAAACTCTTCAAAAAGAAGACAAAAATCTTGTCTTGCTCATAACTCTCCGTCTCAAGGAGATACAAAAATTGCTATATGACACATAATTGTTAATTTGCTACTCTATTGTCAAATTTAATTAAAACATATTTCAGGATAAAAACTGTAAGCAATTTGTCATGTTAACACAACATAAACAGGAAGACTCCTGTCAACACTGACTGATGAGAGACCTTGGTCCTCTCCAGTTTTTAACAGATAATATGCATATGTTGTGAGACAATGTAACTTTCAAACTTTGCAGTTAGCTATGTTAATGTTTCAGAACAACATTTTAAGTTATTTTTTTTTGTTCTCGATCTGAATGTACATAATTATGTATTATTTCTGTTTTAATAATTTAATATAAAAACTTCAAGCTTTCCTATCCAATTATTCAGATGAAGTATTAAAGAAGGAGAAAGAATTTGAGGATGAGAGAAGAGGAGTGGGTGGGGTCATTGAATACGATAGTGGGTCATCCAGGTTGCTGAACAAGAGCCACTTGTCCATTAATGCCCGATGTTCAATAACTGCTAGGGATATTTGTTTCTTCATAGGTGAAACTAATAATGACAAAATATATTTACACAAACACCATTTAAAATGTATCAAATGGACTTGTACATATTTCTATCTGGACAAAATCATTCATCATTTTAAGAGAAAACTTCAAAATAGATACTGACGGAATAACAAACAGTGTAAACCATGGTCTTTGGTCTGCACTGGTTGCATGGGTAAAATATGATGCGGCCAGCAGGCTAAGGGCTAAAATATTACTCAAGGTCATTGGTCTCTATCGTCACTATGACATTTATAATGGACACTATAAAAATATTAAAAATATCCTTGGTTTAAACAAAATATCAAAGTGATCACGGCTCACGAACTTGTTTAAAACTAGGACAAATAAGTTCATCAGAGTGAAGGTTAAAGAACTTAAAGTAATCAAACCAATAACAACCCATTCTGTTTTTTTAATGCAATTAAGATAATTCATACCATTCCACTATAAAACTAGAACGGAAGACATTGTGCACATGTCGCAAAAAAACTAGATAGTTACAGTAGATAAAACAGGATTAATTATGTATATAGGGTAATATAGATAGAATGTTACCTATTGTTCGCATGCTACCTAATAGCATTATTTTTATATCCTGTATAATGTACATCAATAAAACATGCTCAGCTCTTTTTTTCATGTGATAGAAAGTTGAATAAAATCAGGCACTACATACATCACATCACTGCTGGGGTAACACTGTTGGTTCTGAATGACCTAATATTAGTATATTAGGTACAATGTAGGGCTCCCCGAGAGACTGTTTTCAAAAGGAGATTAAGGCCGCTGGACAGTAATGTTCCAAGTTCAAACTATGATTGATTTCCTGGTTACAGCATTATCGAGGGTTGATCACAAAACGGTTGCATAATTCTTCTTTTTTATATAAGTTACCAACCCTTAAAGTACTTCTCTGCAGTGGTCAGTGCATGATGTTTGACTATATACCTGCTGTTTCCACAGCAACATGATGCCACAGAATGTGCTTGGGTGGTTATGGGCTTTAACAAAGATATATGATAATTACTACGGGCTTGTATAAGAAAATACATTTATCCACCCCTTTATAACCTGTTCATTCTAAAATGGCTTAACTTAAATTTAAAACCAAAGTTTGAAAGTTCTGAGTTAATCATACATAGTTTGCACTTACAACCTAACAAAAATCGATGATGACAAGTGTGCAAAGTTCAAATTTCAAAACTACTGATAAAACACACAGACCAAACTTGAGAAAACTTCCAAAAGGAAATTCTTCAGATCTGATAATAAATGTATTCTGTTTTTCATGTAGGTGCTAAGCAAGGATGCTCTTTGCCAATTTCTTACAGAGAAAAACAGAGATTTCTCCATTTTTACACATTAATAATTTACAATTTTGGCAGAGAATGGTGTTCAGGGATAAGTCTATAGTTTTCGAAACAATAATCTAAGAAAACCCCCACAGTTTCAATGTCTGAATAGTATATTATATAAGCTTCTATAGAAATAAGTCAAACAAACAATGGGAGGGTATTATCAATTTTGTATCAGCCAGTGTATTATAATCGCAACCAGACAGAAATAAGCAGAAAGCAGACTTAATTCAAATGTTTACCCTAAGGGGGACAGAAGTAAGAAGTTTCAATGTCTTTAATATATACTTCACACCTTATAAAATGTAACAAATAAACTTCTAACATTTGCACCACCCGATGTTCCAATATATTCCTGAGTATCAAATGCATATACTCCACTTAGCCTCATTTTCATGTTCTGAGTCTAAATAATCCATATAAAATACATATTGTACTGCATCTTGTTTTCATTTTCCCAGGCCAAATATTCACTAGCCAATCCATATTGTACACCAAGTAAATGTATCTTTAAAGACTTCAATACAGCACATCATACAATATAGGTTTAACATCCAATTGAATACAGTATTGATTGTACTCAACAGTTTAAAAATAACCTCATAATATTTGCATTTTTTTTTTTTTTTAAAGTTGGGGGGGGGGAACAAATAAAATCCAGTATAATCAAATTGATCACATAAAATATAACTTGACACAGCACATATTCCAATGTCTTACCAGAAAGCTTGACAGTATGACAATGGGCTGGGTGGACACGGGAAAATCTATATCCCCCACAAGTTGGGAATAGTGCAAAAGGTTTGGTCAATGTAATTATTATGAACATGGAACAGAATAACATTTTGCAGATTTCAGTTTCAGCACTTTAAAGATAAAAGAACAATCTGTCACAATAGTTTATCTTATTCATCATTCTCCCATACATTTACATTAATTACAGAGCTTCATGCAGTTCAGCTAAGCATTGTATGCTTCTTATTTGTTGAACTTTAAACATATAACTGTACTTTTACATATTTAATACTTTTGTTTCCTCTTAAATTCATTTAGGAGTCTGCCAGACTGATTAGCAATCATTACTTAAACCAAATGGAGTCAATATTCCTTGTGAATTAGATCTCACAATACAGGCAACATAAACTTAACACCAGTCAAAGTAAGAATTCTTTCAGAGATACAACTGATATTGTTTAACTGTATCCGAAAATTTGTCAGAACTTTGACTTTGAGACCTTTAAACTCTCAAACACCAGGTAAAGATTCCTGGACCCTACAGAGGCAGTCTGATGGTAAAATCCATGCTTAAGGACTGGTTCTGACAATGTTTTGCACCACAGCAAAACCACTGCATGCATTGACCAGGCAGTGTGGGGACAGACAACATGTAAAAACTCCGTTGATTTCACCCTCCTTTTATTATATTTACACCAATTTCAATAAAGTAATATTCTGCTAAAAGTGTTGACAAATAAAAAGATAAACAGATAGCCAAAAAGAACAGTAGGCAAAGGATCCCAAAGATGGAACAAAAGTGGACAAATGATTAAAAGGTGGAACAAAAGTGGGCAAAGGATTAAAAGGTGGAACAAAATTGGACAAAGGATAAAGATGTGGAACAAAAGTTGACAAAGGATTAAAAGGTGGAACAAAAGTAGACCAAAGATAAAAAGGTGGAACAAAAGTCGACAAACGATTAAAAGGTGAAATCAAAGACAGTGGACAAAGGAATAAAAGTTGGAACACAATTGGGTAAAGGATGAAAACAAAAGTAGACCAAAGATAAAAAGGTGGAACAAAAGTGGACAAAGGATTAAGAGGTGGAAGAAAAGTGGACAAAGGATTAAAAGGTGGAACAAAAGTGGACAAAGGATTAAGAGGTGGAACAAAAGTGGACAAAGGATTAAAAGGTGGAACAAAAATGGACAAAGGATTAAAAGGTGGAACAAAAGTAGACAAAGGATAAAAAGGTGGCACAAAAGTCGACAAACGATTAAAAGGTGAAATCAAAGACAGTGGACAATTTAAGGAATAAAAGTTGGAACACAATTGGGTAAAGGATGAAAAAATTATCTACAATGTATTTAAATACTGACTTACCCTCATTTGGTTCTGTTGCTGCAATACACGTTGGTAATCCTCATTCATTCTGTTATATTTTTCTTCAAAGGTCATTGGGGTCATGTAGGGGTCACATTCAGGGTCTGGACTATCACAACCTTTGTGTTCCTTCTTATTAAGGGCCTGAAATAGAGGAGACAATAAATATAACATGATTTATTTTTAATACAATCTCTTCTTAATATATCATACATTAAAAAAACAACATCACAAGGGTGAGTTTTTGCTTTTGCAAAAATATAGAACATTTCATCACATAATTAAATATGTCATTCTGTGTTCCTATTTTCATGAAATTCATTCATGTTTCTTCTGAATATTATGACAGATGAGGTAAAATCAAGTTTCTTTCTCAATTTTTTTTTAAACACTCCAAAAAAAGAGACAATAGCACAATGATACTTTTGTTTTCATTCTCCAGAACTTCTAAGTGCTTGAATTTATGAGTTTAATTTTTGTGCAACAAGCTTTTTTTCTATCTAACTCGTGCAGCCTTTAGATGAGTCACAGTGTTGTGTTTCATCGAAGGCGTGGGGTAAAATTTTTTGGTTTTCTTCCCTACAAAAAACATTACATTTGTTTAATTCTAACAACTGTCTGCAAAAATTCCTGGTAAAGTAACTGGAATGTATTTAAAGCACAGATGGCGCAGTGTTTATTTTGCTAGAAATCAATTTTCCTTGAACAAATTCAATTTTTTAATAATATGTTAAGTTTAAGGGTGAAAAATATCAACATTAAATTGTTTTTGATGTAAAACTTATTTTTATATAATGTTCAGCTATAATCGAAACATTATGCTGTTAATTTAATCAGGAACACTGCTGTTCTCGTCTTTACTCATAACAGACATGTTCTGTTTTGAATTTCACAGTGTCCATATCCACAAGTTGGTTAACTTCCACACATGAAATAATGAAATAATTCAACGGCCTTTATAGGATTCGAGCCCATAATAATGAGAGACAAGTCTATAACCTTCTCCGCTTGGCCAGAGAGTACCTCAATGAAGCACACCAGTATTCAAGGGTCTCAACCAAGGGCCTTAACCAATGTTCACCTTATGACCACTTTACAAGAGTTAACTGCTCATAATTTAAAAAGTAGTGTATTACAGTGAAGAATTTGTATCCTGTTTATACACCCTATACATTTCAAATAAAAACATTAGATTTTTTATACATGCTGTAAATACATTACATGCATGTTTAGTCACATAAACTATATATTTAACGCTTGATAATAATGAGTAATTTCTTTGAAAAGGCAAGTGTGCACTTAAGATTTTAATCTTAGATACAACATCATTTCTTAAGTATAACTGCATAAGAATCTGTACTTCACATCGATTTTACTTAGTATATATTAAATACTGTGAACATGAGTAATGTGAAAACAAGAGGGAAAAAACCCTTTTTTTATTATTAAATATGAAGCATGTATATAAATCTAAGATAATCTACTTTACATCTTAAAATTTTAACATCTCAAACCCTTGGTGTAATCTCTTTTTTTTCTTTTTTTTTCATTTTTATCTGAAAAATGTGAATTTTCCTGAATTTTTTTCCTTCTTCCATTGACGAGTCAGTTCCTTATCTAAGTGGGATGGGGGTTGAGGAGAGTGTGACAGACAGACACTTTTGCAAATCTAATCCCCCACCCTCCCAGTAGTGGGGTATGAAAATACCAAAATCCCGTATAATATTATGCAAGGGCAAAAATTAATATGTAGTTAAGATTTATAAAGTTGCAGAGGAAGATAAGAAATAAATTAAAGTGAAAGACAGGCATTTCTTCTATTGTGCCAACAGCGGGTCAGACCAACTTTAACAATATAACAGTAGACTAGAGCCCTTTACACCAATGAAATAAAAGAAAACTTGGTGAAATAAAAATATTCATACTGATCTTCTTGAAAATGTTATGTGAAACTAATATAATGACAAAGACATATTAATATAGAAGCCAGTATATCATCAAGCCAAGTTCTTTCGTGGACTAAAAGTTGCTATTAAGAAATTGCTGCTATCACTATATCAAAATCAGAATTCTTCACAAATATATCTGTATACACAATGTAAACATACATCTCTGAATATACCCTTTAGTGGTGAAGACTATAAGAGTCTACTTTCTTTGTAATAAAATCAATAGATAAGACAGCATCTCAGGTGGCTTAGAATTGCCACTTCAATGAAATATTGATGACAATGTCTTACAAAATATGTTTTTCTCACCAACCATCTCTCTTGTAACTATTAACAGCTTAATTTCTCCTACAAACACTCTTAACACAAAAACACCCTAGGTCATAAGTGTACTGACTGCTCCATCAGAAAACTAATTCATTCAAATGTTAGAGGATTTTTGTATTTTTGTTTTATATTTTAAAAACGTTTTACTGATGGAATTTGCACACTGGTGTTCAGATAATTGTGTGTTAGTGTCTTTAATACAGGCGATGTATCATCTACCGCTGTTTATTAGGATAGCACTTCCTGAATGTGTTTTTTTCTATTTTTGCAATTAAGGTACAAACCTGAAAAGAAGTGTTCTTCTGCTCGACAATTATAATGCCAGAATATAGAGGAACCATTTATGGGGAATATGTCATGACAGACATCATTCTATGTACATGCTTGGGAACAAGCTGGCTGGTTGCAACTGTTAAACTACATATTCAGAGGGGGTCACAAGTTTGATCTATGAATACTCCATTACAAAAATTACTAATTGATTTCAAATGAAATCTGTACTTATTTTCAACACTACACACTAAAATGCCTGCAAAATCATAGACTAAAAAAATGGCCAATAACTTAACCCATTACTGCATGAGCATTTTGTGAAAAATGGCTGTTTTCATTGAAAAGTCTCCTGTTACAAGTTCAAATTGCTATTAAACTATAAAAACTTCTTCAATATTAATCAAACTTGGCACAAATGTTGACTTGACCATTGCCTTTGTAACAACATGCTCAGTCTTAAAAATTTCCTGTTACCATGGCAACGAGGGGACATCTCGAAATTTCCAAAAATCACTATTTTGTGTTGATTTTTTCCATCAAAATTGATTTCAAAGTGCTGCATCTTCTTAGATAGAGTCAAAAGCTTTTCAGTGTTGGTTACACTTTACCTTATGATTGACCTGGGGTAATTTTTAGCCTCTCACAAGTCCAAAATTTTCTTGGGGATGAGGGGCACTGCTGCCCCCCTTCAAACCCCCCAAACAGAAGGGGGCACATCCCCTTGGGTAGAAAGTGCGTTGTTACACGTATGTACGAGGTAATGGGTTAAATGTACATGCTAGGCTACAAAAACATTAAAAAACAATCTGAGTTTTCAGAAGAAGTTGTCTTTAAGGATTTTTTTTTATTTTGATCTTGAAATCCCTTAAACTGTGAATGGAATACTCCAAACTCAAAGCAGGGCTAATCCATCATATAAATTCAGGGGGTATGCAGATAGAACAGTTAACATTCATTTATAATTGAATCACATGCAATCTGAATGTGCCGGTTTACAAAATGTAACTTCCCAAAACCAATATAATGAATTGCCTTTCAAGATATGAGTGCCTGCCAGTATGGGTCTATTGTTTTGAATAACATAATCATGTTAATCTTAAGTTTGTAAGATACACTTATTTTTTATTAAAGTAATTATTAACTAGTCCCTATAATCTGAAATAAAAATCGCTTCTACTTGTCATTAAATTTACTTTCAGTGAAAATCTTTCCACTTTACAGTCATTTACCACAAATTGCTTTCACAGCAATTTTACAGAGATTCCATTAACTAAGGCACAATCTTCAGAGTAATCAAAAACAGTGTCTTTAAAATATTATTTTTCAATTGCGTCATACATTGGAAAATCTGCGGGACCATTACTATAGACGAATGACAATTAGTCGGAAATTCAATAATGTCACATCTAGTAAACAATGCACTGTATCTAACATTGATGGTTATATCGATTTAGTGTGAAATAAAGTTAATTACCTTAATTGGTTAGATATTGACCAAGATGGAACAGTCAACAGAATTTATTTCCCCCCCCCCCCCCACCGCCACTTAACAGCAGCAATAAAGCTTGGCAAAGAATGGTCATTGTTACACAAAACAGTAATTTGAAATGTTTTACATATAATATTTCACTAAACACTCAATTATTACTGTAGAAGTAAAAATCAGTGAATGGCTTTAATACAAAACACTAAAGTTTTGTTTTTTCCTGTGAAGGGAAATTGTAAACCCCTGACCTTCTGGAACTAAGTGCTAAGCCTTTGCCACGACCATAGAGCCACTGGGTAATCTGCTGATCCCCTGCAATACTGTTTTTTCTCTCTCAATTTTTGTATTCTGATACTAAAATATTAGGGCTGATCAATTTTACAATATCAACACAATTAAGTTTCAAATTCAAAATTAGAAAAAAACTGTTATAACAAACCTAACTGGACAAAGGTCAATGCATGTCCTTGGTCAGTTCGAAAAATATGTCAGCAAAATAAATAGAGGGCATTATCAAAACAAGTAAAACTGACACGACAAATCATGAAATGACAATAACAGTCAGTAAAAATGTTGTGACAGTATAAACATCTCCCACTAGTCACTTACAGGTTGTTAAACCGCTTACAAGTTTGAGACAATACCACAAACGAGGAAATATGTCAATGATCATAACCAGAAATTACAAGAATAACTGAACTTTGATGTTTGATAAAATTATATCAATTCAACTTCTTTAAATGTATTATTCTTTTTTTTTGCTGAGCTGATTTGGATTCATGGTAAGAAATTATAATGCCAAATTATCTCCCCTAATAATTTCAACCCCCCATTTGCAATCAAGGGGTCAATTCCAAAGAAAAGGATTGTATTGCTAGCCTCCCTTTGTTCTGTATACCTCATTTTTTTCTAATAAATAGCTTCTTTGATACAGAAAACAATGCTGATTCATGACATCATAGAAGAGAAATTAATGTGTGAAAGTAAGTCAGAATGATAAAATGGCTACTTAAAATGTTGATAAGAATCTAGTTGGGAATTTACCACAAGGTAACAATGATAAAATTGTGATAAATTGTTCATGAAGCTCTCCTTGAAACTTCTTCACTCAAGTGAGGACATCCATATCCTCTTCATACAAACATGCCATATAAATGCTCATAAATTATTTCTCATACACATATCAAAACAAACCTACTTTTATTTTGCAAAATACAGTACTGAATAGAGACTGAGTTTATAAACAAGAACAGGCAAGTTTTTCAAAATGACTAATAAGTTCTACAATAAAGAACAATAACAGTTACTGTGATGTGCACATCTTTTGGGTTTTCATTGACAGGGACTGACTTCACACAAATAAAATGTTCATTCTTTTTTTCCTTCTTGATTTGCATCTTGATGGGGTTAATAAAGTGAAGAAATTAACACTATGGCAATTTATTCTTTCTTGTGTACATGTAAGAAAAACTGAGAAAATTAATCAATAAGTAAGCAATCCCAAGAAGTCATATTGTTGTATCAAAAGAAAAGTCATTTTTTCAAGTGATGAACACTAAACCTACACAAACCAAAAGTGATTATGCCTTTGCCACCTGTATAAGAGCCCTGCAGTTTGACAAGGCTTTTAACTGTTGGTAGCTTACTTTTTTTTTAAATTTTGATATTGAAATTCCTTTAACTTTTCAAATGAATTGTTCTACATCTCAAACAGGGAAAATGACAAATTCAGATGTAAAAGAGTTTAGATTTTCTGATAAATTTGAAACTGATTCAAAGTCAGTAGAAAGACTCTTTAAAAAAGGCATCTAGAAAGAGAGGGGTATGTTAATTTGTTAATTTTGCAAGTATCTCAGTTTTTACTCTAGAGAAACCATCTTATGGACATGTTACAAAACAAAGAATGAAATCAGTAAATTGCATTTAATCAGAAAATGATTGGTGTTGTGGTCAAATGATCAAAGGATTGCTGGCAGAGGAGATTCAAACCCAGTCAAGGGCAAGACATTGTTTCCTAGCAAGAACTTTTTAAACTCATTTATTGCTCAGTACTGGAAGATTCGTGGAAAAGCTTCAAGACTATGTCTATAGACTTAAAGTTTCCTACACAATCAGACTTAAAGTAAATTTTGTATAAACCCAATATGAAGAATGGAGAACACAAACAACAACAGTTAAGCATATTGTATACTGATTGAGAGGACAAGGCCATGAGATGTCAGAAATGCAAAACAAGAAAATGCATCACTACAAAGTTCATACAGTAATAACTACTTGACAAGAGAGTACATAAACTGACAGTGGTTAATGTCAGGTAAGTATTTCATCTGACCAGATTTATAACTCACTGACCCAGCCTTATAGGGTCATGTGTGCAAAAGAGCAATGACCGTTGAGGTAAAATTGTAGGTCAAATAACAACAAATGTGTTTGTTTGTCCACAATGACCAAACACAAACACTTAGTTCAAATTTATATCCACAGCTTCCCTGTTTGGTTTCTTTATTCTAAGGTAAGATGACATGTGATTAAACAATCCAATTAAGCTGGAAGAAGGTGCATACTCAAAAATCATCCCTTTCACATATAAACCTATAACACAGATTTGAAAATCAGCTCAGGGCAGCATCCTTGTAAGCAGCAGATAGCGGGGTTGTCCCTTCAATAATGCCTACAGTCATAAATTTATCAACATTATCATCACCAAGGTTGACCAAGACAATAATTTATTACCTACAGGTACCTGATAAAATGTTCAAAAACTAGCCAGATAAAATCATCGGGGAATTGACGGGGAATTGACGCATTGACCGTCATGGTCAGTCAAGTTGCCATGTCATCATAAACAAAATAACGTGCTATTGCTCTCGCACCATCTTCTGTTCACAAACATGTGAAGCCCAACAAAAACATATTGTGATCATTTATCATATAGACAGCGATAAAGTGTCACCTCACCAGCAAAGTCAGTACTAAAGCTTTTGAACCAATCATATGAGTACATTACTTCTTCATAACATGCCATTTTTTGTCTTGTTTTTTTTTAATCTGCACAAACATGTTTTGAAATTAACCTCCAATGTAATGACATCCAGTATCTGTGTTGGAATGCCTTAACCATTCATCCATGGTTAAGCACCAATGGCATACTTTCAGATTAAGATAGATGAAGGCTTTAATATCATTATGTCTCATGAAATATCCTTGCAATGTCACTGATATTAAATGAGACAATAAAAGGCCTTGCACGTAAAAAAACCTTTATTATAACAATTTTTCACACAAAAATCATAACATACAAAAAGTGCCTATTCATTAGGTATGGGAGGGGAAAAAACTTCTAAGTACTTGACAAGAATTACATTATAAGCCCTATCAACATGCACGATCAAATACTTTCTGCGTGTTTAGTTTGACAACAGGTTACATGGAAGCAAAATATGTACATTACTGTCAAGAGTAAACTCCTTCGAATCAAAACAGAGCCTTAGTATCTAACATTATGATCTGTACAACTTCTTGGCAATGCTTATTTTTCTGAGTCATCATACAGCTATTTTTGATATGTGTTAGTCCCAAAATAGATTTGGCACACATTTTGTAGACTATTCTGGGAATATGGTGCCAAAAGTTATAGATGCACACTGCAGCTTGTTACAAGACGTTACTGTCAGGTAAACTAATCTCCGATCACCTGGAGAAAATTACAGAGTGAACTAACATGCCGAGTATAAACATTCATTCACACACTTCTGATAAACCCACTACTGTATGGTTATCCCCATTCTGTAATGAGAAATATATTTTAATTATACATACTTTCAATATGAAAAATGGATTTTTTTTAAAGAACTTTAATGAAAAGCATAGCACAGGTTCTTTTTAATAAGATGAAATTGTTTACTTCCATTTTGAAGATTTCCACTGAAAACGTTTTAATTGTGACCCACTATAACATCATACAGTCAATATTAATAGCAATTTAATGCTTTTGACATCTTTTTTTTTTTCAGAACATATTCAGTAAAGTACTATTTTTGACATTTCATATTCTTGATCCTGACATTATAATTCTGTTACATGGCTATATTATACAATATGTTTCAAATAATTGAGGGCAGTTATCATAAGCTTCTCTGACATAAAGTACTTAAAACAATATGTACCTTTTAAAGCTAGGAAAATGAACTACAGCTTAACAAAGGACCAACAACCAAGTCATTACCTGGTTTTCTTCATACTTTTTTCATCACCAGAAATTTAACATTCTTTTCATAATAAAACAAATACAGAGACTTTCAAGTTCAATGCAATCAATCTTAGTTTTGTTTACAAGTTTAAATTAAAATTAAATATTATATATTCAAGTATTCCTCTATGTAAGTACAAATGTATATCTAATTTATCATACTGAAATCAATACAGTATATCAACACATTCACACATATAATGAGACGTATAAAGAGTAGTGTCTTTGTGAGGCTGATACTGAAACATAATTGTAATTCAGTATGTTTTATGAACATCAAAAGATGATCAGTCATTTGTAAGCAAACTTAATAAACAAAATACTTTCCATAAATAGAAAAGAGTTTCTTTGTTCTTATTTAAATATAGACCTACAGTTACACAAAACAAATGAAAAGTCATTACTAATTCAGATGTAAACTTGACAAACTGCAAATTTTTAGTACCTTACTAAAGTCTTTAATATTTATTATACCACATTTTTTATACTTACAACCTCAGAACAGTTCAAACAGTATTGCCTATTGTTTCATTGCATTATTCAAGAACAAAATATAATATAATGATTCAATTATCTATTTTGTAGAGGAACAATAAAAGTTGCACTTTGTTACACGTAAAGTGCAATGAATTACAAGCATGAATATTTGATTAACCAGATATCTTCAAACAATAAACTTAAACCACCTGAATAGAAAACTGATGTTAAAATGTGATTACCTCTAGTGTTTTCTACTGTACGATTATGATATAGCACAAGTCAATTAATTGTGAAGGAAGGCAAACTTTAAGATACTCCCTCGGATCAGTTCTTGGAACCAACCAGTACTCACAGCTGCAATGGGTTAACCTTTCTTACTCAAGAAAACAATGGCTTTGAAAAATACAGAAAATCCTCAATATAGTGTTATGTAAAAAAAATATGTGTTTTTTTGAAATCAGAATCCTGAATTCTTGTATAAAACTGAAATCCTTTGGGTAATGCATTTTCCTAATCATACATATTACATCATATGGTAAAGCATTTTCTTAATCATCCATACTATACCATACAGTAATGCATTTTCCCAATCACCCATACTATATTATATGGTAAAGCATTTTCCTAATCACCCCTACTATAATATATGGTAAAGCATTTTTCCTAATCACCCATACAGTACCATATGATAAAGCATTTTCCTAATAACCAATCAGGGGATGTAAATGTCAACAATTATCAGGTGTCTTCAAGTTATCTTAAGTATAGCAACCAGCAGCTTCATTTCCTTGCCATTATATATTTACTATAATAAGGCCTGACAAAATCATCATTAATAGCATCTATTTCTTTTATTCATTTCCCTTTAAGATAAACAAACATAAAAACCTAATAATTTTATAAGTTAGCCTGACATAGCTTTATCTTGAGAGAAAGAACATCCCTGAGATATGACTAGCAGAGACTACAGAAAATTTATATCCCAATTCTCTAATGTAGTCTGTACATAATACCACTATATGAACCTTTCATACAATCCCTTTTGAACATCCTCCATTCATTGTGATATCCCTTTCATGCAATGACATTCTAGGTTTAATTTATATCCCCTGCTAGCTTAATAGAATTAAAGGCAGGCATGACTGTTGTAATAATGGGAATAATGGAACAATGGAATAAGAGTGTCCACTATCTCTGATAAACCTGTATATAAGTAAGAAAATCAGAAAATATCAATAATTTATCATCAAAGCATTCAAATTTCAGTATATTAGTACATATGACATTGTGTGCCATTTGACAGCATTATAAATTTGAATCAAATCGTTCTTCTCAGTATTACAATCAAGTTCTTAACAGTTCTATCAGCATATAATGCCTGTAGCAATCATACTACATGTGGTGGTGCCTTGTGATCATATGCACAGCATAGAAATGTCTATAAGTGGTTAGTTTGGTAATGCCTAATGATCATAAAAAGCATGTTTAGAGTGGTAAATGCCCTGTGATCATACTCTTAAGTGTTTTAATGCCTAGTTATCAAACTAAGTGTGGTAATGCCTATTAGTCAAACTTAGTGTGGTATAGCCTAGTGTCAGATTATACCAAGTGTGATAATGTATAGTATCAGATCAAGTGTGGTAATGCCTAGTTATCAAACTAAGTGTGGCAAACAATGCCTACAGTCAGATCAAACTAAGTGTTTACCCAGGTTAAGATCACACTAAGTGTGGTAATGCCCATAGTAGCCATACTTAGTGTGGTAATGCCTAGTTATCAAACAAGAGTGGTAATGCCTAGAGTCAGATCAAACTAAGTGTTTACCTAGGTTAAGATCACACTAAGTGTGGTAATGCCCATAGTAGTCATACTAAGTGTGGTAATGCCTAGTTATCAAACAAGAGTGGTAATGCCTAGAGTCAGATCAAACTATAATGTGTTTACCCAGGTTAAGATCACACTAACGTGGTAATGTCCATAGTAGTCATACTAAGTGTGGTAATGCCTAGTTATCAAACAAGAGTGGTAATGCATAGAGTTCAGATCAAACTAAGTGTTTACCCAGGTTAAGATCACACTAAGTGTGGTAATGCCCATAGTAGTCATACTAAGTGTGGTAATGCCTAGTTATCAAACAAGAGTGGTAATGCCTAGAGTCAGATAATAAAGTGTGATAATTAAGCCTAGACATTATACTAAGAGTGGTGATGTCTGAGTGTACTTATAGCATACCAAATGTACTTATATAGCAAAGTGATAATTCTAAGTCAGCAATCATAATTTGTTAACTGATACCTAACACCTAGTGTACTAGCTGATAATCAAAGCCATTATGCTAAGTGAATTGATGCCAAAGTGTGCTAAATTACGATTATCATTCATCAGTAAAAAAACAGAAAATCGCAATATGTCCTTTTGTAACTGCGAAGAAAAATCTGATTTATCTATAATGACAGTTATCACAACAGTTCATGAAAGCTTTTTCTACAGGAAAAGTTAATATGACCAGTCCATTATTACATTATCTGCTTTTCTTCCCTCTAATAGATCAACTATTGGATTTAATACTTCAGACCTGGGGATTGAAAAATCCAGTGAAAACCACTTTCCTTTAGATGAGGAAATATCAGTGACAGTAAATCTAAGGTATTATCAGAAAAACTGTTCTTGATTTTTCTTTAAAAAAAAAAAAAAAAAAAAATTGTTTTACTTTATATAATACTACAATGTAATTGGGGGAAGTGGGTGGGGGTTTTTAGCTTTATTAAAAAAAAATTTTCAAATAAAATGAAAAGATGAAATCATGTCTTGAGCTTCTGTAGACAGAATCTACATGTATGTGATTTATATTCTTGTACTTTAACCATTAATAACCTGCTGGAACCATGAGTGATTTGCCTTTGCCACTTTGGTTTTATATTTTAGGTAGCTTTTATTGAAATCCCTTCACATGTTAATGGTAGAGTAAACCAAAACACCCAAATACAACAGGTCAAGATCTATTTGACCATTCAACTCAATACAGTGGTACTAATTAACACTCATCCCATGATGTATGAGTTTGTATGGATGCTGGACTTTCATTTTCTCCTTCTTACAATTATATAAGTAATCACCTTAGTGCAGTCCTACTAAATCTAATAGGAGTTAACACATTACTGCACTAAGTCCAGAGCTTAGAGCAGGCTGGCCTGGTTTTATATGGATGGACAAGGACTTAAACCACTTCCATTTCCAGTTGATCCCTTACATGCTGAGTGCATTTTAAAGTAATAAACTTTTAAGTGGTCTCTGGTATAACCAGAAGCTGGGTGTCAAGTCACTGACCTACCAAATACATGGCACAGTATACCGACACTTGTTACAGTCATACACACATTGCAGGCCAAAAAAAACAAACAACTAGAAATGTGTCATCATGCCACGGATGCCCCCGCATGCAGCCAAAATTTCAGATGGTGCATTAATTATTTTTTTCATTTTAAGTTCAAAGCCCTTAAAACTTTTCAATGTTATCACAAACCATTTTCATACATTATGTTCAAGGCACTGAAATTATTCAGTCTTAACCTTTTAAAAATAGCATATTGCATATTTGTTGCCAAAATAATGGCTAAAAGTATGAGTGCTGAAACTGAAAGTTCAAAATTTTTCCAACATTCAGGAAAGATAAGTTTGTCTAAAATCATTGAACCACGACCAAATTCAAACTTAAACTGCTTATTCCTTAAAGATGTATCTATATTATTTTCAAAGTGAAAGGGACATAACTCTGCCAAAAAATCATCAAACCATGACCAAATTCCAACTTGACCTGCCCATTCCTTTGACATATCCATATGTCAAATTTAAGTTGAATATGTAACACTGTTGGGTAGATAATGAACAGAAACTGTAAATTTCATATTATTTTCAAAGTGAAAGGGGCATTACTCTGCCAAAAATCATTGAACCATGACCAAATTCCAACTTGGCCTGGGCATTCCAAAAACATATCCATATGTCAAATTTGAGTTGAATGTGTTGTACCATTGGGGAGATAATAAACGGAAACTGAAAATTTCATATTACTTTCAAAGTGAAAGGGGCATAACTCTGCCAAAAATCATTGAACCATGACCAAATTTGAACTTGACCTGCGCATTCCTTTGACGCATCCATATGTCAAGTTTGAGTTGAATGTGTTGTACCTTTGGGGAGATAATGAATGGAAACTGAAAATTTCATATTGTTTTCAAAGTAAAAGGGGCATAACTCTGCCAAAAATCATCGAACCATGACCAAATTCGAACTTGACCTGTATTTTCTCATGACATATCCATATGTCAAGTTTGAGTTGAATGTGTTGTACCGTTGGGGAGATAATGAGCGGAAACTGAAAATTTCATATTATTTTCAAAGTAACAGGGGCATAACTCTGCCAAAAATCATCGAACCATGACCAAATTCGAACTTGACCTGTATTTTCTCATGACATATCCATATGTCAAGTTTGAGTTGAATGTGTTGTACCGTTGGGGAGATAATGAACGGAAACTGAAATTTCATATTATTTTCAAAGTAAAAGGGGCATAACTCTGCCAAAAATCATCGAACCATGACCAAATTCGAACTTGACCTGTATTTTCTCATGACATATCCATATGTCAAATTTGAGTTGAATGTGCGCAGCCGTTCTTAAGATAATGAACGGAAACTGATGATGACGGAATGACAGAATGACGGAAGGATGGAAGGACGGAATGATGGAACAGGGTAACACTATATGCCCCGGCCATTACATGGTGGGGGCATAAACAAGAGCTGTCGGTAGGACAGCAACGCTCGACTATTCTTAGTGCTTGATAGTAAAAAAAATGCTTGATAGAGTTACCTCCTCCTGTTTACAGGTTGGGGTCATGATGGTGAACAAGTGTGTAAAGTTTCAAAGCCATATGTCAATGGACTTTGAAAATATTTGAACTATTACAAAAACTTTAACGTAAATTCTAAGTCGAAAAAGGGGCATAATTCTGTCAAAATGCTTGACAGAGTTACCTCCTCCTGTTTCCAGGTTGGGGTCATGATGGTGAACAAGTGTGCAAAGTTTCAAAGCCATATGTCAATGGACTTTGAAAATATTTGAACTATTACAAAAACTTTAACGTAAATTCTAAGTCGAAAAAGGGGCATAATTCTGTCAAAATGCTTGATACAGTTACCTCCTCCTGTTTACAGGTTGGGGTCATGATGGTGAACAAGTGTGCAAAGTTTCAAAGCCATATGTCAATGGACTTTGAAAATATTTGAACTATTACAAAAACTTTAACGTAAATTTTAAGTCGAAAAAGGGGCATAATTCTGTCAAAATGCTTGATAGAGTTACCTCCTCCTGTGTACAGGTTGGGGTCATGATGGTGAACAAGTGTGCAAAGTTTCAAAGCCATATGTCAATGGAATTTAAAAATATTTTAACTATTACAAAAACTTTAACGTATATTCTAAGTCGAAAAAGGGGCATAATTCTGTCAAAATGCTTGATACAGTTACCTCCTCCTGTTTACAGGTTGGGGTCATGATGGTGAACAAGTGTGCAAAGTTTCAAAGCCATATGTCAATGGACTTTGAAAATATTTGAACTATTACAAAAACTTTAACGTAAATTTTAAGTCGAAAAAGGGGCATAATTCTGTCAAAATGCTTGATAGAGTTACCTCCTCCTGTGTACAGGTTGGGGTCATGATGGTGAACAAGTGTGCAAAGTTTCAAAGCCATATGTCAATGGAATTTAAAAATATTTTAACTATTACAAAAACTTTAACGTATATTCTAAGTCGAAAAAGGGGCATAATTCTGTCAAAATGCTTGATAGAGTTACCTCCTCCTGTCTACAGATTGGGGTCATGATGGTGAACAAGTGTGCAAAGTTTCAAAGCCATATGTCAATGGACTTTGAAAATATTTGAACTATTACAAAAACTTTAACATAAGTGGTTACGCCGACGCCGACGCTCGGGTGACTGCAATAGCTCTACTTATTCTTATCGAATAGTCGAGCTAAAAATTAAGGTTATCATAGAATGTTTATATGTCTAACCACAGTTACAAACTGAAACATTGGCCTTAAAAGCTAAATTAGTACATTAATTTTGTACTTAATTATTTATTTTTTATATTTTTTATTTTTTTGCAAATTTTGTAAATCAGTCTGTTTTGAAAACATCTCATTGCTGGTAAGTGATTTTCCTGTAAAAACCATCATAAACTTGATGTCAGCAGTTTCAGATTGTTCAGATCTAACAATGTTGCTTTTTTATGATGGGTTTGAATCCTTTAATTAAAATAAATATAATATTCAAGCAATTTAGGACATATTCACTATATGATGGGAAACAAATATTTAAGTACTGACACAAAAAAAAACATGTAAAACTAGAACTATCACTAAATGTGATTAATACCCCCACAAGACTGCTTCAGAAATGAGGATGTTACTAGTAACAGAATACCTTGTAAAAGAATTGAAATATAGAGTTATGGTTGTTGGCAATTAAAGATAGTTGTGGTTCTTGTATGTTGCATTTCCTTTCAATGTGGTTGGCCATTGATGAAGTTTTATTGAATTACTCTGTAATAAGTCCAGAAAGACAAAGAAAAGGAACAAAGGGCAAAAACTCTATAAAAACTGAAGATAGAGTTATAGTTCTTGTGCACTGCACTTCCTCTTATTGTGCTTGAACATTGTATGAAGTTGTTTTGAATTCCAACCAGTACGTTTTAAGTTATGCTCAGGACAAGGAAAAGTATCGAAGGGCAGTAACTCTGTATTTTGTCAAAATGGAGTTATGGCTCTTGTGCACTGTACTTCCTTTTAATGTCCTTGACGACTGTATGAAGTTGTACTGAATTCCAAACAGTAGTTTTCAAGTTATGCTCTGGACAAGGAAAAGTAACAAAGGGCAATAACTCTGTAATTAGTCAAGATGGAGTTATGGTTCTTGTGCACTGCACTTCCTCTCAATGTGCTTGACCATTGTATGAAGTTATATTGAATTCCAACCATTAGTCTTCAAGTTATGCTCCGGACAAAAAAGCAATGGAAAAGTAACAAAGGGCAATAACTCTGTAATTAGTCAAGATGGAGTTATTGTTCTTGTGCACTGCACTTCCCCTTATTGTGTTTGACAATTGTATGAAGTTGATTTGAATTCCAACCAGTAGTTTTCAAGTTATGCCCCGGACAAAGAAAAGTAACAAAGGGCAATAACTCTGTAATTAATCAAGATGGAGTTATGGTTCTTGTGCACTGCACTTCCTCTCAATGTGCTTGACCATTGTATGTAGTTATATTGAATTCCAACTATTAGTCTTCAAGTTATGGTCCGGACAAAAAAAAGCAATGGAAAAGTAACAAAGGGCAATAACTCTGTAATTACTTTAAATAGAGTTATGGTTCTTGTGCACTGCACTTCCCCTTATTGTGTTTGACAATTGTGTGAAATTGTTTTGAATTCCAACCAGTAGTTTTCAAGTTATGCCCCGGACAAGGAAAAGTAACAAAGAGCAATAACTCTGTAATTAGTCAAGATAGAGTTATGTTTCTTGTGCACTGCACTTCCTCTCAATGTGCTTGACCATTGTATGTAGTTATATTGAATTCCAACCATTAGTCTTCAAGTTATGCTCCGGACAAGGTAAATGCAACAGACAAAAAAAAAAGCAATGGAAAAGCAACAAAGGGCAATAACTCTGTAATTACTTTAGATAGAGTTATGGTTCTTGTGCACTGCACTTCCCCTTATTGTGTTTGACAATTGTGTGAAGTTGTTTTGAATTCCAACCAGTAGTTTTCAAGTTATGCCCCGGACAAGGAAAAGTAACAAAGGGCAATAACTCTGTAATTAATCAAGATAGAGTTATGGTTCTTGTGCACTGCACTTCCTCTCAATGTGCTTGACCATTGTGTGTAGTTATATTGAATTCCAAGCATTAGTCTTAAAGTTATGATCCGGACAAGGAAAATGCAACGGACGTCTGGACCGACCGACCGACCGACCGACCAACCGACCGACCGACCGACCACCGGGTGACTCCTATATACCCCCCCAAACTTCGTTTTTGGGGGTATAAAAATTAACTTCTGAAAATTTACTTCCTGCTTTTTTGAACTATACTGATGTGAAAACAAGATGTCAATATTGAATAATTAGAGCCAGGCACAATCCTGTTTCGTACAGGACACGAAATGTTACCTCAGATTTTAACCTAAATTTATTGTTAAACCTTTCTAGAAAAGTTATTGTTAATTTTTTCTCCAGCTGAATGGACATTTTATAAAATGGCTTTGAATGTATTAGTTGAACAATGCAGTTTTTGATGAAGGACACAAAATATGATGGAATAGTTTAAAATAACTAGAACTCCGCGAGTCGGATGTGTCGCCTTGTGAACAATGTAGTTTAGGAGAAATGGCCAGGACAAAAATGAAATATGAAAAATAACAAGGGCAATAACTAAACAAGAGGGCCATGATGGCCCTGAGGTCGCTCACCTGTATATAGGCCCACTGAGCGGGGCCAGTTTAAACCCCAGGGCTTTTATTTGAACACACTTGGAAGACACTCATTAGAAGATGTTTCACAATGTTAAGTTTTTACTACACACATGTAATAAAAAACAATGATCTCACCTCCCCCCCCCCCCCTTGCAGGGCCAATTTTCACCAAAGGGCTTTTATTTGAACAAACTTTGTAGACATCCATAAGAAGATATTTCATGCTAAACATCTAAGCTCTAGCTCATTGGGTTTTTTAAAAGAAGTTTTTTAGTTTTTACTACACACATATATATAGTTAAAAACAATGACACCCCTGGGGCGGGGCCAGTTTTGACCCCAGGGCTTTTATTTGAACAAACTTTGTAGACGTTTACTAGAAGATGTTTCATGCTTAATATCTGAACTTTAGCTATTTAGGTTTTTTCAAAGAAGATTTTTTAAGTTTTTACTATATGCATATAGGGAAAATCAAGACCCCCCGGGGCGGGGCCAATTTTGACCCCAGGGCTTTTATTTGAACAAGTTTTGTAGACACACACTAGAAGATGTTTCATGCTTTATATCTAAACTCTAGCTATTTGGGTTTTTTCAAAGAAGATTATTTAAGTTTTTGCTATACACATATAAGGAAAATCAATGACCCCCTGGGGTGGGGCCAATTTTGACCCCAGGGCTTTTTTTTTAACAAACTTGGTATACCACCCATTAGAAGATGTTTCATGCTGATTATCTTAGCTCTAGCTCTTTGAGTTCTTTCAAAGAAGATTTTGTAAATTTTTACTATGTGCATATAGGGAAAGTCAATGACCCCCTGGGGCGGGGCCAATTTTGACCCCAGGGCTTTTATTTGAACAAACTTGGTACACACTCATTAGAAGATGTTTCATGCTGAACATCTTAGCTCTAGCTCTTTGGGTTCTTTAAAAGAAGAATTTTTAAGTTTTTACTATATGCATATAGGGAAAATCAATGACCCCCTGGGGCGGGGCCAACTTTGACCCCAGGTTTTTTATGAGAACAAACTTAGTAGACACTCACTAGAAGATGTTTCATGCCAAATATCTAAACTCTAGGTATTTAGGTTTTTTCAAAGAAGATTTTTTTAAGTTTTTACTAAATGCATATAGGGAAAATCAAGACCCCCCGGGGCGGGGCCAATTTTGACCCCAGGGCTTTTATTTGAACAACCTTTGTAGACCCTCACTAGAAGATGTTTCATGCTTAATATCTAAACTCTAGCTATTTGGGTTTTTTCAAAGAAGATTATTTAAGTTTTTGCTATACACATATAAGGAAAATCAATGACCCCCGGGGGCGGGGCCAATTTTGACCCCAGGGCTTTTATTTGAACAAACTTGGTAGACACCCATTAGAAGATGTTTCATGCTGAATATCTTAGCTCTAGCTTTTTGAGTTCATTCAAAGAAGATTTTGTAAGTTTTTACTATATGCATATAGGGAAAATCAATGACCCCCCGGGGCGGGGCCAATTTTGACCCTAGGGCTTTTATTTGAACAAACTTGGTACACACTCATTAGAAGATGTTTCATGCTGAATATCTTAGCTCTAGCTCTTTGGGTTCTTTAAAAGAAGAATTTTTAAGTTTTTACTATATGCATATAGGGAAAATCAATGACCCCCTGGGGCGGGGCCAATTTTGACCCCAGGGATTTTATTTGAACAAAAAACTTGGTAGACACTCACTAGAAGATGTTTCATGCCAAATATCTAAGCTCTAGCTCTTAGGGTTTATTAAAAGAAGATATTTAAAGTTTTTTCTTTCGGTTGCCATGGCAACCAGAGTTCTGCATGGAATCAAATTCTTTGAACAATTTTTAAAGGTGACCACCAAAGGAACATTCCTGTGAAGTTTGGATGAAATTGGCTTAGTGGTTTATGAGGAGATGTCATTTAAAGTAAAAGTTTACGGACGGACGGACGGACGACGGACGGACGACGGACGGACGGACGCCGGACGAAAAGCGATCACAAAAGCTCACCCTGTCACTTTGTGACAGGTGAGCTAAAAAATAATAAGATCTATCATTCTATGATGTTTCAAGTCCATAGCTTTCATACTTGAGGAAAAATGACCAGGACAAAAATAAAGTAAGAAAAGCAACAAAGGGCAATAACTCAAAAATAAGAAATGCTGAGTATCAGTTCTTATGCACTGCATTTCTTTTTAATGAGATCTATCATCCTATGAAGTTTCAAGTCCATAATTTTTATACTTTCAGAGAAATGGCCTGGACAAAAATTAAGTATGAAAATAAACAAAGCGCAATAACTCAAAAAATAAGAAATGCAGAGTACCAGTTCTTGTGCACTGCACTTCTTCTTAATGAGACCTATCATCCAATGAAGTTTCAAGTCCATGGCTTTTATACATTAGGAGAAATGGCCCGGACAAAAATAAAGTATGAAAATTAACAAAGGGCAATAACTCAAAAATTAGGAAGTGCAGAGTACTGGTTCTTGTGCACTGCATTTCTTCTTAATGAGATCTATCATCCTATGAAGTTTCAAGTCCATAGCTTTTTTAGTTGAAGAGAAATGGCCCGGACAAAATTAAAGTATGAAAATTAACAAAGGGCAATAACTCAAAAAATAAGAACTGCAGAGTACCGGTCCTTATGCACTGCACTTCAGGTTATTGAAAGAAGCATGCATACCAAGTTTGAAGTCAATCAGACTTATAATGACTGAGTTATGCTCCGGACAAGCTTTAGCGGACGCCGACGCCGACAACGACGCCGACACAGACGCCGCCGCCGACACCGCCGACAAAAGTAACCCCTATATGTCACCTTTTCAAGGCGACACAAAAATGGAAATAAGAAACGCTGTAAGTCAAAGTATCAGGGCTCTTTCTGACCTTCTTTGGTGAATATTATCACTCTATGCATAAACCTGGCTTTGTTGGGATTCAAACTAAATAATACTTTATTACCATTCTTGACATAAGACATTCATTAATTTCAGGTAAGATTTCAATACATTTGTACTGACTGAACACTGAACAATACAGACCATGATCAGATGGCACAGACGTACCAGCTTAAAACTTAGTCTACACTGGTCACATGGGTAAACTGAGTCACCGCCAGCAGGGTAAGGGTTAATTATAATACAGGAAGGAACAGCATTTTTCATGAAATTAATATGTAAAATAATATACTTATTTTCTGATTTTAAAGAAAGAAACAAGTAAATTTGTTACAGCCTCAACCTAACTAATTATAGAGACCTGAAACAGCTTGAGCTTTATTAATAAAAGCATGAAAACACAAACAGACCAACTGACAGCTTATCCTGTATGTATAAAAACAATTTTAAAGTTTAAGGTAGCAGACCCATTGACAGTTTATCCTGTATGATCAATACTCTTTAAAAAAGAAACAATTCTAAAGTTTAAAAGTAGCAAACCCATCGACAGTTTATCCTGTATGTTCTATACTCTAATATATATCAACTGACCCTGAACGAAACACAACTTGGCACATGGACCAGTCTTACAATGTTTTCATGCCAAAACTTTAAGTTATGACTCATCAACAGCAATTACATGATGAAAACTTTTAAAGATCCTGTTCATGTAGTAAAGAAACTGCAGAGAGAAACAATTTTTCCACGATGTTTCTGTCTGAGCGCTAATAGCCCCGGCAATTCACAGGTAAGTTGTGCTGTACAACATGTTTACATCAAATTTACCTCATTAATATTTCATGTTACATCAAGAAAAATGACATAAGGCATTATTTTATAATTAACTTTCAATTAGAGGCATTATTTAAGATCAAAGGATTGGGTAAATTTTCAGGTACATTTGTAATTTCAGCTGGGAATTGTTCCCCGATTTTTCTATTCTCAAATATGCAGATACACTGGTACCAGATGGCATCCCTACTTGTTGAACTAACAGATATACACTTCTGTTTTTATTTTTTTTCCGAGACAATATTGAATAATTTAGTGAATTTCTAGATGATAAATTGCTAAATTGTTTTCCAAAAACCTTTTAGGAGCCATTCCCAATCAAATATTCATTCCTATCATCAATTTTCAGAAATATTGAAACAGCAGTGTGTAAAAGCAGTCATAACCCACTTATCGTGCTCTGATTTTACTCTAATGACTATATGGGCCTGTACAGCACACAATTTATAACCACAGAGACTGACCGATGTTATCCATTATACATTGAACTCCCTTAAAATCACATCAAAACATATCAAATTTAAAGATTTAAGAGTTTTTCTTCATACAAAAATTCAGAATGGTAAAGGAAAAATATTTCTAGTTAATAAATATAAATACATCATTAGCAGGAAGCCGTATCAAGTTATTGTGATCACCTAGGTTTCTTTAAGATTCTAACTTGTACTTATTTAATATGAAAAGATTCTTTAAGTTCAACTATGGAATTTTCATTCTGACTGTATAGTACTTATGTAATATGAAGAAAGATCAACAGGAGAAAGCAACATTCACTAAAAGCAGCCCAGTCACGCAGGACCATTGGTAAGGCAACCTGCACTGCAACAAATTCTGCTGGTGGCAAGAGATTCCATAACATGACCAGTGTAGACCATGATCAGACGGCACTGGTGGTTTGTATAAATGTTCCCTATTTAGTAAGTACTCATATAACAATATCAAATTTTCTCTCAAAATAATGAATGGTTTTGTCCAAATGAAGAATTCACAAGTCCATTTGATAAAGTTAGAGGGGTTATAATGGTTAAAGTCACTAGCTACTTTATCAGTGAAGCCTCCAACATCCCTCCCTCCCTGCCCTGATGATTCACAGAAGCTTTTTACTACAATCATAATCGTCAATGAACACTGTGTTTTAATGACCAATCACATTCAGCTAAAACAATCAACAATTTCGGTGGAAAAAAATTCATAGGCTTAAATAAGTATCCAATGAAAAAAGTGCAAAGTTTGAAGATTCAAATCTAAAAATTACCTACAAATTCACATAAATTCATTGGCTTAAAAACGAGTGTACACCCACTTAATGATTCATTCAATTGCTTCGTAATTGGTTTCAAGTAACCCAACAATCTTGTTGAAATCACATCATTTGCATAATTTTATGACTGTTTCAGATATGGCTATGTTCACTTACATGCATTTTATCAGTTGTATCGTCAATAAAGGAAATATTACCAACCGCAAATCATTTCGGCAACTGTCAACCCTAATGTTATAAATTAATCTACGAACTTAAAATTTTGACAGAAATCTTTATTTTATAGCAATCCATCAAAATGAAGCAATTTGAAAGTTATAGTGCCCGAAAGATATGTATTTTAATCATAAAATAAATGCATATTTACACTTAAAAATTTATAAATCATTCACTTAAACAGTTTCAAATATATCTTTATTGCTCAATAATTATACCATTAATACACAAGCCTTATTATATTCTATGACTAAATATATATCCTGACTGAATAGTCGAAAATAAAAACTTTTGGCTCCATATGTTTGTGAAATGGTTAAATTATAATTATTTTGTCCAAAATAATAAATGTATTCTTTTTTTCAGGGTTTAAATCAGATCAGTTAATTGCTTCCGTCATATAGGGACAATGAATTACCAACTTTACTGGTTGAGGCCCTTTGCATTCATTGAGATGTGACTTAGCTACCGATCTCATCTGTAAGTTAGTTGGATACATCCTCCTACAAAAATTTTGATGGCCCCTGTTAAGTGCCATATGCAAAGCAACATTGATCAGGGGCAATTAAGTGATTTAAAGTAATTGGCTTAACAACTCCCCCACAAAATACATTGTATAAAACTTTTTTTCGGCAACTACAGGATATAGTGTATAATAAATTATATTAGATGAATTTTCAGCTGTTACTATCAGGACTTTTAGCACTGGAGTACGTGATTGTTTTTTCGACTTTTCATTTCGAAGTTTCTAATTGACTCTATATATTTTCAATTTGACACTTGCTTAATGCGTCTATTTATTTCACTATTTATCATTTAAATACAGTAAAATATGCATAACACAAGTTAATATGTCAGTTTTATTTTCCACAGAACATAAATTTTACGTAAGCAAATCTTCATTTAAAAAAATTTTTGTAATTCATATCCCGTAGTTTATATTAAAAACCAAAATGTTGACAAAAAATCTGCGTCTTTTTTAAAGTATATGGAGAAAGGGGAAATTTGGGTAAAAAAATTGGTTTTTTGGGGGAAAAATAAACAATTACAAAATTTGCAGCATTCTGTTTAACAAAAATTTTATACATATATTTTCCTGGAAAAAAATCCCATTTAGAATAAATTTTTTAACACTCTACAAAAAAATGGGGTCTAAAAAAATATAACAGGAGATGGGTCTACATGTTTTCATAACATCCCCCCATTAAATATCTTTTCAAGGACACACAGAAAAAATATTTAAAATGAAAAACCATCCCCCCCCCCACTTAAGTCACTAACATGACACTAGGGTTTTGGCGGGTTTCCCTTTGTTTAAACAAAAACACCAAAAGAGGAAGCTGTTACAATGTCTTTTGGAAGCTGATATGGAAAATCATGGCTAACCCATACCACACAATTGACTTGCCAATTTTTTCAATCTTGGCAGCCAAACCATTCACTAATTGGTGCCCAAAAGAAGGTATTTCTTTGGTATATAAAATTATTAAAGGTTGATTGATATATGCATGTAATTAGGGTCCTTCCTAGGTTTGAGAAATGCCATAGGAACATCATAATGAGTGAAGGAGTGACAAAAAAGTACAATGTGGATATACATAAAAGCAAGAAAAGGTCATGTAATGAAAGAACACAGCATGCCGTAATTTTCTAAATTTGTTTCAAAGTTTATTATAAAAACAACATGAAAATTTATTGGTTTAATAAATGGAAACAAGAGATGTAACTTTAATTATTACAACATTTCTATTTCATATGTTCAGTATCAACTTCTCAGCTACATCTAAGGAGACCTGGTAAGATAAATGAGGTCACCTTTTATTACAAATGGTAAAATGGCATTCAATGTTTTGCTTCATAACAGTTATTAGTGGTGACATTTCATTTCAAATGATGAACAGTTGATGGTCTATGTCAATGGTGCTGATGTTGACATTATGTTTAAAATAGTTAAAACAGTAATTTGCAAATGGTAAGTGGTGATGATGTCATTTCATCAAAGTGATGTGATTGATATATTGTTTAAAAAGCATAAGAAAATTGGGTGAAATTTTGTATCAAATAGTTTAGCATGACAGTAACCTTTAGACTGTATCATATAATTTTGCATGATGGTGACATTCTGTATTAAATGGCTCATTGGAGATGGTGACATTCTGTATCATATAATCTTGCATGATGGTGACATTCTGTATTAAATGGCTCATTGGTGATGGTGACATTCTGTATCATATAATTTTGCATAAATGGCTCATTGCATGATGGTGACATTCTGTATCATATAATTTTGCATGATGGTGACATTCTGTATCAAATGGCTCACTGGAGATGGTGACATTCTGTATCATATAATTTTGCATGATGGTGACATTCTGTATTAAATGGCTCACTGGTGATGGTGACATTCTGTATCATATAATTTTGCATGATGGTGACATTCTGTATTAAATGGCTCATTGGTGATGGTGACATTCTGTATCATATAATTTTGCATGATGGTGACATTCTGTATTAAATGGCTCATTGGTGATGGTGACATTCTGTATCATATAATTTTGCATGATGGTGACATTCTGTATTAAATGGCTCATTGGAGATGGTGACATTTCTGTTATTAAATGGCTCATTGGTGATGGTGACATTCTGTATCATATAATTTTGCATGATGGTGACATTCTGTATTAAATGGCTCATTGGAGATGGTGACATTCTGTATTAAATGGCTCCACTGGAGATGGTGACATTCTGTATCATATAATTTTGCATGATGGTGACATTCTGTATTAAATGGCTCATTGGTTATGGTGACATTCTGTATTAAATGGCTCACTGGTGATGGTGACATTCTGTATCATATGGCTGAGTTGTGATAGTGGGATTTCAATTAAAGTGACTAAGTACTACCTTATAGTGGCATTATAGTTCTAACGGTTAAGAAGTGAAAGTGATATTCATTATAAAAAAGGTGACAGTGACATTCTGTTTACAAATATTCAGTTTAGATGGTGACATTTCATTTTCAAAAAACTACTAAAGTACTACTAGTAGCAATCTTAAATTATCAAATGTATAAGAGGTGACGGTGACATTCTATTATAAAATGGTAATTCAGAGGTGATGATTAGACTGCTTTAAATTGGTGACATTTGGAGACATTATATCTATCTACTTCATCTCTTTTCTATATTTATGTCAAAAAATCTGAAAACTGTCATCATTTCTTATCCTCTTCATTTCAGTCCTGGCTCAGTGTGAACTAATGTTTGAATCAAGCAAAAGAATAACATCAGCATACACCAGTTAATTTAAGTCAGTAAGCCAATTCAGCCATTTATATTAAATAACAAGCAAAAACTGATTATTCATGAGTTCACCACACTTTGTTGCAATATTTTATGACTTGAAAATCAAACAGAAGCCAAAAGGCTATCAAACTTGCGTGTACATAAGCTATTCTTTGATGTAACAGTTTTATTTGCTCTTGATTTGTTTACATTTTGTACAAAATATTGCTATTTAACAAGTCTGAACGCACTATTCACTCCTTTAACTTGATACTGAACACATTACTCTAGTTGTTTAATATCTCATTTATCATACCCTTATAACATGTAATCACCTTCACAGCTTGTATAGGTAAAACCTTAAATGAAATATCATATCACAAAAAAAATACCCAGATTGCATTTTTTACCTTATAAATTAATATGAAGTATGAATATAAAAAATTTAAAGTACTCCATTTACAAAATAAGATTTGCTTCACATACCAGCATTTTGGACTCTTAGCGTTATACAGCATCATTAACTCTTAAGGCACTAAATATCTTAAATGGACTAAAGTGTCCATCTTTCATTATCAGGCTAAAACTCAACATTAAGTTTTAGGAAAATTTTGAAGTACAATTATTGTATGTACTGATGAGCAATATACTAATTAGCCACCATTGCAGACCATGATCTTTGGTCTGCACTGGTTGCAATAGTTACTTACATGTAAAGAATCACTTGCCACTAGAAGGCTAAGGGTAAAATATAACTGTTTTTGGAATGCTCATTTAAGTCTATAATAACCATGACAACCATGTACATACCAATTTAAGCCCAGGACTTTTACATAATGTAGGTCTCTGTAAACTGTTCTAGATACAAGCAGGCTGTACCAGAATATAACCACTAACCATAGGTGCAATAAACCTTCTGGATAGCTTGTTTACACGAAACAATCCAAATGTCCCTGGTTTGATTTGAACTTACAGTTGTGAGACGCAAGTGGTGAGAAGGCAACAACCTTTCGTTCTTCACCATCCTATTTTGAATTCTAACGTCAAATTAATTTAGTCAATACTGTTGATGATGATGATTGCTTTATAATGATTGGGAATGATATTGATATCATTCCCAAATAATTTACAGATTTTTTTTTAATGAATCATGGTTTGACTTATATTATGTCCAGTTTACATCTAGTTTCCCAAGTTTCTACCTAATTCAACCAAACACCTCTGCAAGGTCAAATGAACTCATAAAAAATTAGCATAGATATATACTATGTAATAAATCATTTCATTACAGAGAAAATGATCTTTACAATCTTACATACATCATACTTTACTTGTGTAAGAAACATCTCAAGAAAAAGAAAGAGGAGTCCCATAGGGGACAGGAAATGCCATGGTGTTCAAGAAATACATAATGGTATATCAAAGGTCAATTACTGTCCTCAAGTAACTTAACTTTGGCTAGTTATTACCTAATTATCAATTTTCTTAATTTCATACGAAGATTATCAAAGCCTCTGTTGTTTGTTAGATTATCAATTCCAAGAATCAAGTTCTGTGCACTGAGATTTTTTGCTGAATTTATAAATGACATGGAGATAGGATGGAGATAGGTGAATTGAAAGCAGCACTTAATTTATATCAAAGGGTCATCACCTGAACTATAATGTATCAATTAAAAATCAAATGCAGTCATTTTCATTGGTAAATGTTTCATAGTTGAATATTAAATTGTTTTATGATTGTAACATCATTAAATCATAGCATGTAATAAATTTTGACAATATATTTTGCATAAAGTGCCTTTGCTGACAACGGTTGTTGACTTGTAATGTTGATACCTCATCTTTTTTCAGGAAGTTTTGGGACAAATTTTACTAATACATGTACTACTAAAATAGTTTTTTAAATTAGTAGCAAATTCATGAAAAAAAACCTAAGTCACAATAATGTCACAGTGTCACATGTACCTCTAAGTACCAATAATGTCAGTGTCACATGTGCCTCTAAGTACCAATAATGTCAGTGTCACATGTGCCTCTTAGTACCAATAATGTCACAGTGTCACATGTGCCTCTTAGTACCAATAATGTCAGTGTCACATGTGCCTCTAAGTACCAATAATGTCAGTGTCACATGTGCCTCTAAGTACCAATAATGTCAGTGTCACATGTGCCTCTAAGTACCAATAATGTCACAGTGTCACATGTGCCTCTTAGTACCAATAATGTCAGTGTCACATGTGCCTCTAAGTACCAATAATGTCAGTGTCACATGTGCCTCTAAGTACCAATAATGTCAGTGTCACATGTGCCTCTAAGTACCAATAATGTCACAGTGTCACATGTGCCTCTTAGTACCAATAATGTCACAGTGTCACATGTGCCTTTTAAATTACAAAAATACACTAAAAATTGGTATTACTAAAGCTATTGAAAGAGGGCAGCTTTGGCTTTATTACAATATTGTACCCGCAAGATATGGTGAACAATAAGGAAATAAACTCAACTTACGTCAATTATATCTTTGTTTGTCCTGCTCTCGTGAGGTTCATTATATTCTGTATATTTGAGTAGAACTTTGTCCATGTCCGTGCTTGCGTACTGGAACAATTTGTTAGCACTGTTGAAAATGATGAGAGCTATCTCACAGTCGCATAATACGCTCAGTTCATATGCTTTCTTCATGAGCCCAAATTTTCTCTTTGTGAATGTTACCTATATCATAAACAAAACAGAATTTTGTTATCAATTTAAACAAAAGATGTATTCCTGCATGACGATTATAAATTGCGCACCCTTTCTAGACCCCCTTTCTAGACCCTTTCTAGACCATTTATAAAATTCATATTATGACAAGGGCAGTAACTTTGATAGGATAACTGAAATTATGGAACATTTTCTCAACTGTGAACATAAGGGTTTATAAAGACACAGAGTGAAATTTGAACAAATACAAATGTAACATGTGGAGTGTGAATCAATGGAATTATCGAGAACAAGTTTTGAGGGTTGTTGACCATAAAAAAAACTAACAAGCTAGTACTTTTGTCTATAAAAAAATAAAGGGCACAAGCAGAAATAAATTTTAAAATCATTGCAACGACATTGTGTTGTTTTCCATTTTATAATCATACTGGACTCATTTCCTACAACTACTTCCTGGGTGTTGCAGTATTGAAAATGTTAAAGTGCTTGTATACTTCCTTAGATGTTACAGACTTGTTTAGTCACATTTACATGCATGTACATGCGTTTAATTCTTAACATGTCATTGCTGCTTTCCCTCATTGATTATTATAAACAGTCATTTTTCACATACAAACATCTTAAAACATAATTTAATTAATTTTCTCCAGCTTTTCTTCAAAATTTTCAATTTTGTAATAGCACTATTTAAAAATACATGTATATTAAAAACCATACTTTTAAAACTTTTCAAGGGAATTAACCATTTGAGCAATGGTCATGATTATAAATGACTGCAGCCATTGCCTCTTGTTTGTGCTACTGACTAATTTGCACAATATGTGAAGACTGCTTAATTAAGGCATTATGACATAAAAAATCTCTCACAAATATTTAACTCAACAACCAATATGTATAAAAGAGGAAGAGTCTAATTTAGAAATTCAATAAAAAAAGGAAATTATGAACCCGGCAATAAAACGGCAATAAAAAGCAATGTCAATAATCATCGTCCTGTACAAGATGGAATGTCGTTTTTGTATAATCAGCGGCATTATTCCTGGTATAGCCAATCATGCCACATTGTGCGGTAACTGTGTACGATTTGCAACTATAACAAATATCAACCTCCTATATAATTATCATGGAGACTTATGCTAACTGGATTGCCTGACTCTGATTGACGTATAACAGAAGTCCACAAAAAGTTTCATTTTGCTTCATTAGCTCACTTTCTCGAATCGTAAACAGATTTCTTTGCACACACTAAGCCGCTTTTATTGTCACAATGCTCAGATATCATTTCATGCACTGAATTCATTTGTTGACAAGACCCACCACTAAAATCAATAAGTAAATAAGTTCTATGACAAAAGTTACGAGAGACGAGGATTGCTGTTATGGGGTAATATAACACTGTTCCTGATCCAATTTCTAGAGGCCGCGGTTTCAAAAGCTCAACTTTTTTTTTTTTTGCTAATAAATCAACATTGATTGTCCCCCAAGAGTAGATTTCAACGTGTTAACCCATGCATGCCGCCTGATTTCGAGACCCTATCAGACTCTGTCTGCATGCACGCCCACGTAAACTTGACAGATACAGGAATCATTTGCAGGCAATGTAATTACATCAAATGCAGGAAACCTTGTACGTTTCTCTCCTGTTGTTTCAAACTAACAGTTAAAACACTTCCACAATCAGTGACTGGAAAACTCAATGAGGCAGTAAGACAATCGTTACTATCATTCCGATTTCAGACTAGAAATTTTAGGTTATATTTTATTGAAAAACGCATCAACCACAGCATTTGAAAGTATCGCAAATGGATCTCTATTGGGTTATAAATTGTTGTTGCACCTTGATAATATCTAAGTTAATATCTGTACACTTTAGTATTAGGAAATGTTAGCCATGCTCATGGTTCCAGACAACAACAATAAAATTTCAAGGTGACGGGAAGATGTTTGTTAGTTAATATTATAGGAATAATTTTAATGTTACTTTAGGAAGAATATAAAGCCCCACTTTACGAAAAAAGGTCGCACTCGACATCAATATCATGGTAAAAGTAATAAGAAAATAAAACAGCTCTTAAATGGCTTCCAATTAATCTGGAAATATAATCACGGTTGTCAAGCTTTGGTAATCAAACTCTGAAAGCAGAACATCGACATAAATCTATTTGGTTTTATCATATTTACCAAAATCATAATTCATTGGCAAATTTATAACGTGAAATATACAAAGAAACAAATAGTTTACAAAATAATATACATGTATTTCAACAGTGATTGGCTAAAGTTATAAGCTGGCTAGCGATCGGCCCTCCCCCAATTCTATATGACACCTACCTGTCTGTTTCTCTCGTCAACAATACGAGAGATCTGTATCTTTTTCCGTCCCATTTTTTTGCCTGGAGGAGTGTCCGTCCCAGCTCCGACCCCCTGTTCTTGTACCTGAGCCACTATTGTAGATTTATCCGAACTTACAATCCTGAAAAAAGAGAAGAAAATTTTTGAGTGGCAGATTCCAAATAGTAACTTTTCTACTGCCATAAGCTTTCTTTCTTGATCTTTCTGTAATATTTCTCTCTCGCTCACTCGATCACTAAGTGTCCTTACTTTGATCTTTTTTAAAAGCATACGCATTAATATAAAACATAAATAAATTGTCAAGAAATATGAATTAATGCATTATTGAGTAAATTTGCCACATTGTAATTTTCTATTGCTGTGAATTCAATTAACAGTTTCTGTATTTATTGCAACAATAAATTCACAAAGTGCTTTGTCGTAAAACAATGAAAAGATTATTCAGCATTTGCAAGCTGTTGGTTGTATTGTGCATTCTGTAAGCTTTGGATTTCTTACAATCAGTCACTTTACTGAATTTGTGCCACTGACTCGCCATGATTTCATTCTGGTACTGTCTGTCCCTTGGTAGTAATGAATTTAATCTGTTAGTCTGTTACAACCAACAGTTGCCACCAGTATAGTGCCAATGAAGCAAGCCTACACATCCGTAAAGTCTAAACCAGGCTTTATACTGTCCAATGATCAACAGTATCAATATAATGTAGAAATAACAATAAATTTCAATCTTGATACACACAAAATTGGTAATGAACAGTCCCAAAAAAACAGAAAATCAACAGGCTTATTAAGTCAATTTAAGAAATTCAGCATGTTACTGGTTTGGTCATTTCAGTATCGGAAAACAAAAACTAGACTAGACCAGTGAACAGTTACACTAAAGCCTTGTCGGAACACTTGTATAAGGCGGCCTATACTGTCTCTATAAGGATGGCAAAGCTCTTTTATTATTGCTGCTAGCATCAGAAAGACTTTTAATGAAATGTAAGCATTGACAATGAAAATAACGATCAATTCATACCTTCACAGGGTTTTCTTTTTTTAAAAAGAAAATTAGAAGCTTTCTTTTTGAGATTGTGTGTTCATTCAATGAATGTAACTTAACAAGCTAAAATATTGACTGAATCATTTAACATCATGTACTAAAAGACAATCTAAAATAACATAAATAATTTTTTTTACAAAATAAAAAAAATATCCCAGACGTAATATTACACGCTTTCATTATTTAATTATGAGTAAAGCTGATTTGTTTTATGTACATTCTAGAACTTTTTTTTTATTTTCTTCAGATGCTCCTCCAATATTTTCAGCTCTCTGTCATAATCCTTATATATATCATTCCTATCTTATGAATAATCATTCATATCTTATGAATAATCTTCATATCTTATGAATAATCATTTGTATCTTATGAATAATAATTCATACCTCATGAATTCGAAGCTGTTAAAAATCACTGATTGCAAATTAAAGTTACTAATTATTATTTTTCATGATTATTTTTCAAATTGTTAAAATTTTTAAACATTTTATTTTCTGAAAGCAAAATACTGTGTTCTTTTTTTCTAATTCTGAGTAAGACTCATTTTTATTACATATATGGCCAGAAATTTCACTTGCAATTTGGAAAAGAAATTAAAATGTAATACTCTTCTTAAGTATGTATTACAAACTTAAAAAAAAAATCATGGTATAGTGAAAATTCTTAAAAGTGCTGACTGTAGTGAAATTAAAGTCAGTCTTTTTTTTGTAATGGTAAGTTGACTAAGAGATACCATGTTAATCATTAAATGACTATATATAGATTTAATAAACAAAATAAATACATACATTTGGATAGTTTAAGAATGTTTCCACCAACGCAAAATAGGTCTAAATTTGTAACCAAATCTTTCACAATTGCTAAAACGAGCGCAGAAATTTCTAATTCCAACGTCTTAGTCTAAATGCTTCCAAAATCTAGCAGAAATTGCCACATATGTAAAAATCATGTATTATTTCCAAATTTAGTTGAAATCGTTACTTTCTGATGATCATGTGACCGCAGCAATCCCTGAGAACAGAACAGACTGGGTTTCTAAAGTACGTAATAAAACTTATCAAAAGACCAGTCCATTAAACTGTAAGATTGAAATTCAATGGAAATGTCCAATTTACTGATAAGGGCTTCTTGACTTTGTGGTAAGATTTGAATTAAAGAGAAACTAATATATGTGCTACACTTTCCTTTTTAAAATCTTCATTTAAATGGGATATCTTTTTCTAATAATGTACACAACTGAACTTAAGAATTTTGTGTTTTCATTATTTCAAAAAGGATTCTTATCTACTTTCAAGCATGAAACTGAAACAAAATTTTTAATTACATATTTCAAAAAAAAAAAAAAAATTAATCAAAATGAAAGCTCTCAGGTATTTGTGTTTCAAATTAAGCATGCAATTTCATAAATTGTTACCATGGAAATGTCTCCAATTCTATCTTAACAAGTTTTTATACATTATATAAAATAAATGTATCATTATTAATGAACATTTCTGGAAGTCTTATCTTAATTTATCACATGAACAATGCTGATATAAAAAGTACATTTATTTCAATATAATTATGTCAACTAAAAGCAGTATAGGTTATATAACCATGCATAAACAGTTGTTTGTTATATGACCAAAGCTGCTATATATTTATATTAAGCCATATAACCTGTCAATAATCTTTATATACAGTACAGTTTCTTTTATATTGGGAAAAATGGATATTAATTTGTAAATTTACAGAAGCTGAGAGTATATTTGATGTAACCCAATGAAAATCACCATTGCAAACAAGCTGTATTAAAAACATACATAATTATATTAATATGATTCAATGTGCAACAGGAATTTTTCATTTAGACTAAAATTCTAAAATAAAATGTCATTTTACTAACAATAAATGTGATTCAGCAAAAATACATCAATTACTAAATGTAAACCTGACATGTACATCAACAAGAAATAAAACTCTATGACTCAAAATTTCAATATCTTATTTTCCATCCATACTAATATTCTATATTCCTTGGTAAAATTAATATGTATATCAAGTATCAATTCAATTTCAAGTAAACATCATTGTCAATTGCAACATGTTAATAATTTTTATGAAATTGAAGATATAAAAGGCAGGTGCCCCTCGAAACGACAGCCAAGCCTGTAACAATATGAAAGCAGGTGCCCCTCGAAACGACAGCCAAGCCTGTTACAATATGAAAGCTTAGGTGCCCCTCAAAACGACAGCCAAGCCTGTTAAATATGAAAGCAGGCGCCCCTAGAAACGACAGCCAAGTCTGTTACAATATGAAAGCAGGTGCCCCTCAAAACGACAGCCAAGCCTGTTACAATATGAAAGCTTAGGTGTCCCTCAAAACAACAGCCAAGTCTGTTACAATATGAAAGCAGGGCGCCCCTAGAAACGACAGCCAAGTCTGTAACAATATGAAAGCAGGTGCCCCTCAAAACGACAGCCAAGACTGTTACAATATGAAAGCAGGTGCCCCTCAAAACGACAGCCAAGGCTGTTACAATATGAAAGCAGGTGCCCCTCAAAACGACAGCCAAGGCTGTTACAATATGAAAGCAGGTGCCCCTCAAAACGACAGCCAAGCCTGTAACAATATGAAAGCAGGTGCCCCTAAAAACGACAGCCAAGTCTGTTACAATATGATGGTAGGTGCCCAAAAATGACAGCAAAGGCTGTTACAATATGAAAGCTTAGGTGCCCCTCAAAACAACAGCCAAGTCTGTTACAATATGAAAGCAGGCGCCCCTAGAAACGACAGCCAAGTCTGTTACAATATGAAAGCAGTTGCCCCTCAAAACGACAGCCAAGCCTGTTACAATATGATGGTAGGTGCCCTAAAATGACAGCAAAGGCTGTTACAATAGGAAGGCAGGTGCCTTCAAAATGACAGCCAAGCTTGTTACAATATGATGGCTGAATGGTGTCGCTGCTGGCCAAGAAAAATATTTCTCACAATAGATCAGTTCCAGTTTTCTTATTTTGTGAGTTTTTAGATGTTAAATATTTATGATCAACAAACATTGGTGCCATCTTAGGCTGGCATCATAGATATTAACTTTGAATTATCCATTTTTCTACAAGTAACAGACTACTAATCCCACATGACTTCTGAATCTGCGATGAGGGAAAAATGACTCAATGTCTTCAATGAATTCCGCCACACATAAGGATCATACCAGAGAGTGCTGGATTACAAATCTGATACTCTAACCATATTGAGCTAGGGCCATGCCAACCATGAATCTATTAGGAAATAAAGTTAAAAGAAATGTTTAAATATTCACAATCAACAATATTCTTTCATGAAAAATTTGGCTTAAAGTAATATTTTCATAACATATTTATTTATCTACACTGCATTTTCTCATTTAACGGAGTCAGTGCTATCTTTGCATATTTAATTGACACACATAAAATATTTAGGTAATAGCACTGACTATTTCAAGTACCTTACCCTTGGCTTTAATCATTTGATATCTATGCCTGAAATTATACTCTTTAAATCAAATTTTTTTCTTAGTTATCATTAGGATTTTATAACATGAATTTGGAGGCATTTTGCTTTAAGAAGAAAAGAAATACATTTTTTTTGTTAATGATTGTATCTTTCACTTGGCATCATGCACCATTTCCATTCAACCTAAAACTGTCCAGTATAATATTTCTTATCTATTATTATTTCACTGCATTATGCAGGATAAGATTATTTGTTTGTGGATTTTAAAAGGAGTCAAATATCAAGATTAAATTGTACAGTTAATGCCCTTCACCATGACACAAAAATCCTATGTTCAGTATTCAAAGTATAGACTAGACTGACTAAAATGGCACAAACTTGACATTATGACCGTCAAATAAACAGTTTGTAAAACTTGATTACTGGACTTTAAATATCACATGATCATATCAGTGTACATCCTTTTAGAGTACAGGACAATTTTGAAATCCTGTTGGCTTATATTTTTTAATTTCACAAGTCTTAATTGCACATTTCTAAATTCTTTCCTTGCTTAATTATGTCTTAAAAGAGGACTAAATTTTGTCTAATGAGAGATTACACATTCTTAAAGTAATTTACCAAGAAATCTATTCTTTAAAAGAACCACAACTGATGCAAGAATTAATGACAAAAACTCTGGCAATTTAATTGGTAGATTATTTTGGAAGCAGATAATGATTGGTCGAAAGTAACTGGTTTGCTTGAAAATGATTGGTTGGTATTACTTTGGTTTGAAAAAAATCTTAATATCAACATGTTTGATTTTTGTGATAACCCAAGGAAGAAAAAATTCTTTTAAATCTAACTGATAAATTTTCTGTGATGAGAGAATATCTACAATTTCATTAGCTTATTTTTACTTAATTATATAAAAAAAATCTTGTTTCTGATTGATTTAAAAAATCCATCCATGCTCTATGAATGGCTAAATTATCCAAGCATAGCAAATAATCCCCAGTATGTGATTGGTTGACTTTGAATTAGAAAAAAATTTATTCCTGAGAAATTGGTTGACTCATATTGATATACATGGCAATCTGATTTGTTCATCATAATTAAGGTCAAATTAAAATTAGTGATGGTTTGGCCAAGTAGTTAACACGTCAGACTAGAAATCTTAACGATTGCTCTGTATTGTGTGATAGAACTCCATTAGGAGACGAGCTGTTATTTCTTTGAGCAAGAATCTCAATTACACTCATTTTGCTTAGTACTGGTTGGTTCAAAAAAAGGAATGGGTTGGAGAATGGTGTCTATTAGCTTTAATAAAGCTTCCTAAATAATTGAGCTAAAATAAATTCTGTAGAAATTAAATACAAAATACTGGTATTTAAATTATTTGACTTGTTGAAAATATCACAAATCATTTAATCTAATAACACAAAGCTTATCTTCTGAATTTTTAGACAAATTTAAGTCTTGCTTTAGATTAAAAATAATTCCTTAAATAACAACTGGTAATAATGTAATATGTACTTTCAACATAAAAGAACTTAATTCATAAGGGATATCTGACATAGCAAACATAGATATTTTAGTGTGCCTGCCAAATGAATAAAACAAATTACAAGCATTTCATTCTGCATGCATGTCAGTCAGTTGCCATGGCCACCTACAAAGCCTATTCTACTATATTTTGAAGTTTAATCACTCATGTGAAAAGACTTGACTAAACAATGTGCGTCACTTCTAGCCATTTTCATGGAACATCACTTACTCCTTGCAATTTTCTAATGAACATGAGTTACTCCTTGCCATTTTCTATGGAACATGATTGACTCATAGCCATTAGCTATGGAACATCACTTACTCCTTGCAATTTTCTAATGAATATGAGTTACTCCTTGCCATTTTCTATAGAACATGATTGACTCATAGCCATTAGCTATGGAACATCAGTTACTCCTTGCAATTTTCTATGAAACATGAGTGACTTTAATAAAGCTATTTCTATGGAACATCATTTACTCCTGGCCATTCTCTATGAAATATAAGTAATACTCCTTGCAATTTTCTATGGAACATGAGTGACTTAAAGCTATTTCTATGGAACACGAGTGACTTAAAGCTATTGCTATGGAACATGAGTGACTTAAAGCTATTGCTATGGAACATGAGTGACTAAAAGCCATTTCTTTGGAACATCAGTTACTCCTTACCACTTTTCTGTGGAACATGAGTTACTCCTTGCAATTTTCTATGGAACACGAGTGACTTAAAGCTATTTCTATGGAACATGAGTGACTTAAAGCCATTTCTATGGAACAGGAGTGACTTAAAGCCATTTCTTTGGAACATCAGTTACTCCTGGCCATTTTTCTATGGAATATCAGTTTCTCCTAACCATTTTCTGTGGAACACGACTTTCTCCTGGCCATTTTCTATGGAACATCAGTTACTCCTGGTCATTTTCTATGGAACATCAGTTACTCCTGGCTATTTTCTATGGAACATCAGTTACTCCTGACCATTTTCTATGGAACTTCAGTTTCTCCTGGCCATTTTCTACAGAACATCAGTGACTCTTTGAAATTTTCTATGGAACATCAGTTACTCCTGGTCATTTTCTATGGAACATCAGTTACTCCTGGCTATTTTCTATGGAACATCAGTTACTCCTTACCACTTTTCTGTGGAACATGAGTTACTCCTGGCTATTTTCTATGGAACATCAGTTACTCCTGGCCATTTTCTACAGAACATCAGTGACTCTTTGCAATTTTCTATGGAACATCAGTTACTCCTGACAATTTTCTATGGAACATCAGTTACTCCTTTCAATTTTTTATGGAACATCAGTTACTCCTGGCCATATACTATGAAACATCAGTTACTCCTGGCCATTTTCTTGGAACATCAGTTACTCCTGGCTATTTTCTATGGAACATCAGTTACTCCTTTCAATTTTCTATGGAACATCAGTTACTCCTGGCCATATACTATGGAACATCAGTTACTCCTGGCCATTTACTATGGAACATCAGTTACTCCTGGCCATTTACTATGGAACATCAGTTACTCCTGGCCATTTACTATGGAACATCAGTTACTCCTGGCCATTTACTATGGAACATCAGTTACTCCTGGCCATATACTATGGAACATCAGTTACTCCTGGCCATATACTATGGAACATCAGTTACTCCTGGCCATTTACTATGGAACATCAGTTACTCCTGGCCATATACTATGGAACACGAGTTACTCCTGGCCATTTTCTATGGAACACGAGTTACTCCTGGCCATTTACTATGGAACAGGAGTTACTCCTTGCAATTTCATATTGAACATGAGTTAGTCCTTGCAATTTTATATTGAACATGAGTTAGTCCTTACAATTTTATATGGAACAACTCTGGAGTTCCCTGACACAGCAAAAGGCATTACGGTTATATAATTGGGAAAGCATAATATACATGTATGTTTCAATTGGCTTCAAATTTCCAATATCAGTACAAAATCAGCTGAAAACAAACTTTCTAACTATTATGATACACTATTAACTCTGAAGAAAAGGAATAACAGAATTCTACTTTTCAAGCGAAAACATTGAAAGTTTACACGTTTGACTGTAATTGTTGCAGATATTATCATGAGATTTTCTTCCATAGATAAGTAATGCTGATCACAACATAAATTATATATATCAATTAAAAATACAGCAATTAAGCATGAAAATGAAATAAAACACGGAACACAATACCTTTATTGCCTACAAATATCTATAATCACTATAAGATGTTTCACCTATTACCAGATTGCACATTGATTTCATGTATCATAAAGCTGTTTTCCAAAGAAATAATACTCAGATTTTCACTTTTTTAAACACTTAATTTGTAATTCCTGTCTAGATCTATGACATGTTATGCTGCAACACCTTGGTGTCGAGGCAAAATATATTTAACGGGTTTAATAACCTCATACCCCAATCTCCATGTTTCAGTAATCAAATAACTAGCATTATGAACTAGATATTATAGACTTGGCATAATTATCACATCACATTTTTTACACATTACGCAGACTGAGACATATATTTTAAAAACGGTAACGCAAAATTAACAGTGACCTCCCCTAATTACACATATGTATATCAAATTGCGTCTGCTTTTCCGCTACAAGATATTCCTGTATACACTCATGTTAATGGTTATAAGAAAAGCTGGTAAGTGTGGCCTGTAGGGAGTTATATATCCATGTAATAAATGTTACTCTGATTCGTCTGCTTCTGTTTTTCATCAAGAGAAAATTATGCAATGTTGTTTTTCCCAGCAACCTGCATAATCATACTGTTAGGACAAAACAATTAAAATTTAATGGAAAGAAAGTCATGATGTATGTAAGTACATCATCATTTATTTTCAAATGATTGATTTTTAAATCATACATGCTATTGAATTCTATATTAAAACAAGGCACCTGTGTATCAGTACAAAGGGTTACATTGGTGACTTGTACTTAATATGAAAATCTGGAAAAGGGGTGATCCCTCAAAAACACTAAAGGGATTTATATATCAGAACAATTGAAGAATTTATATATCAGAACAATTGAAGAATTTATATATCAGAACAATTAAAGGGATTTATATATAAGAACAATTGAGGAATTATATATCAGAACAATTGAGGAATTATATATCAGAACAATAAAGGGATTTATATATCAGAACAATTAAGGAACATTATATCAGAACAAGGGCTTTGTAGCAGGACAATTAAGGGATCTATATAACAGGACCAATTAAGGGACATAATTATATAAGAACAATGAAGTGATTTCAAACAAGCAAAAAATTCACTTCCAATTCTTTTTTGTATGTTTGTTTTGATTTTCCCACAGCCAATAAAATCATATGGCAAATCTCCAGCTATCATATTAAAGAAAGAAGCTCTTTATAACTATACAATTTGCTTGTATTACTGAATCTTTCTTTATAACCTTTCATATGTGGAGGTTTGTAAGTTGAATGTAACTAAAGTGAAAAAAGTAAACAGGTTTAATAAATAAAGATGTTTTATTTGTTTTGATTTTATTTAAGGTAACACTAATACAGTTAATGTCATAAAATGACTTTCCAGCTCTACTGGTAGGTAGAAGGAGACTTGAGTTGCCCTTTTGTGCATAATATTTCAGGCATGAGCAGGCACCCAAGTAGAACCACCAACCTTCTGTAAGCTAGCTGGACAGCTTTCTTATATGAAAGAATCCAAAGTCTCTGCCACAGTGGTGAAGGCCATGTGATTTGAAGTTGGCACCATTTTGCCACAGAGGCCCTTGTTAAAATTTACCGTTCATGTATAAAAGTCTTATATTTTAAATGTTGTATTTTACTTGTTAACTTTTTGTTTGGAATGTAAAAAAATAATTACAAAATTCCTGGATTAAAAGAACTTTGTCAGTATAATTATGACCTTGAAAGCAAGACTTAAGAGGGGCAACTGTGCAAAATCATCCTTCAACTCTACTAGAAATAGCAACTTACTATGATGTGCTTATGCTCAAAATTCAAGTGTTTTAAAGAATTAAGACATTATTTGTTTACTTTAGCCTTTTGGCACATTCTACCCTCACAAACAGACCAAGATGGGCCTGGCCACTTCCGTGCCATACGGTTTGTTATTCAGTCAGCAAATTATACTTTTGAATGGTTTTGTCCAGATTTTAAGATGGACAAGTTCATTTAAAATATTAACTGTGGCAAGGTTTAATTTTTTGATAAAAATAAGCATAAGATTTTTGCATAATATACAATATTGTATACAGCATTTAGACTATAATTAAATGTGAATTGGTAAAAACAAAACCAAAAACAAAACCAAAAACAAAACCAACAAGATTGCATTTGAGAAAAATGCTATGCCACCGCATTAATACAACACTAAATAGTAGTGTAGGAACATATTTTTTTTGTTTCTATACAATTGAAGATTGTCATAATGCATAGATCCCTGACCTATCTAATTCTTATTATCAGATAAGTGATTAAATCTATTGTTAATCAAATAAAAGATCAGAGCAGGAATATATCAATGCACATGAGTCTAGTGAATTTGGTGGTGAAGGTCATATTTCACGCAGCCTAAATTTCATGACTACATCAAAGGACAACACAGTAAGACACTTTGTCAAAATCTAGGTAAGCTGATATCAAAGATCACTTTACATCTTAATCTGTGCACATGGTTCAAATTTCATAGCTGTAGATCAAAGCACAAGAAAGTAGGTCACATTATCAAAATCTAGGTCACCTGATATCAAAGTTCAATTTTACAACTAAAACTGTGCACATGGTCAACATTTCATTGCTGTACATCAAAGGACAAGAAAGTAGGTCACTGTCCCCTTGGTCCAGGCAAAATTTTGACCCAAGGGTTTAATTCAAAACAATCTTGATACAGGTCCACCAAACAACATTTCCAGTCAAACATCTAAGCTGAAGCTTTCTCCCATTCAGAAAACATTTGTTTTATTTTCTGTTTTTACTATGTGTACATAATGAGAATCATGCCCCCGGGCAGGGCCAGTTTTGACACCAGGGGAAAAATTTGAATAACTTTGGTAGAGGACCTATAGATGATATAATATAGCAAACATGAAAGCTCTATGCCTTGTACCTTCAGACAAAAATATTTTTTATTTTTTTACTAGATATACATAATGTAAATCAATGACCCCGGGCAGAACCAATTTTGACCCCAGGGCTAAAATTTGAACAATCTTAGTAGAGGTTCACTTCGCAAAGTCTGATGCCATATATTTAAACTCTAGCCTTTGTCAATTCAGAGAAGAAGATTTTTCAAGTTTTTACTTTATACATATAAGGAAATCTAGCACCTCTGGGGCAGGGTAATTTCAACACTAGGGGCATAATTAAAACAACTTTAGTAGAGGACCCAAAGATGATATTATATACCAAATATCAAAGCTTTAAGCCTTGTACCTTCAGATAAGAAGATTTTTTAATTTTTTACTCTATGTTCATAGTGAAAATCAATTGGCCCCTAGGGGTGGGGCCAATTTTGACCCCAGGGCTATAATTTGAACAATCTTGCTAGAGCTTCACTACACAATGTTTCATGCAAAATATCTTACCTCTAGCATTTGTCAATTACTAGAAGATTTTTTTTACTGTAAGTTTTTACTGTAAGTTTTTACTGTAAGTTTTTACTATATACATATAAGGATAACAAATGACCCCTGGGGCGGGTCGATTTTGACCCCAGGGCTATAATTTGAACAATCTTGGTAGAGGTCTACCAGACAATGTCTTATGCAAAATATCTAAGCTCTAGGCCTTTTGGGTCCTTATAAGAAGGTATTTTAAGTTTTAACTATATGTACATATAGTGAAAATCAATGACCCCTGGGGCGGGGCCGATTTTGACCCCAGGGCTATAATTTGAACAATCTTGGTAAGGGTCTACCAGACAATGCCTTTATGCAAAATATCTAAGCTCTAGCCCTTTTGGGTCTTTACAAGAAGGTATTTTAAGTTTTTTACTATATGTACATACAGTGAAAATCAATGACCCCGGGGCGGGGCCCATTTTGACCCCAGGGCTATAATTTGAACAATCTGGGTAGAGGTCTACCAGACAATGCCTTATGCAAAATATCTAAGCTCTAGGCCTTTTGGGTCTTTACAAGAAGGTATTTTTAGTTTTTACTATATGTACATATAGTGAAAATGAATGACCCTGGGGCGGGGCCTATTTTGACCCCAGGGCTATAATTTGAACAAATCTGGGTAGAGGTCTACCAGACAATGCCTTATGCAAAATATCTAAGCTCTAGGCTTTTGGGTCTTTACAAGAAGGTATTTTTTGTTTTTACTATATGTACATATAGTGAAAATGAATGACCCCTGGGGCGGGGCCTATTTTGACCCAGGGCTATAATTTGAACAATCTGGTAGAGGTCTACAAGACAATGCCTTATGCAAAATATCTAAGCTCTAGGCCTTTTGGGTCTTTACAAGAAGATTTTTTAAATTTATTCTTATAATTCCTTTCGGTTGCCATGGCAACCAGATTTCTGCATGGAATGAAATTCTTTGAACAACTTTGGAAGCCCTTCACCCAAGGATCAATCCTGCCAAGTTTGGTTTAAATTGGACTAGTGGTTTTTCACAAGAAGATTTTTTAAGTTCACTATATAATCTATATAACACACACACACACAAACAAACACACACACACACACACACACAGGTGAATCGCTATATGCCACCGCATCGCAGATGCTGCGGTGGCATAAAAACAAAACCAAAATATCATGTTTTAAATCTTTGTAAAACCTTACTATCAGAGCTGTCACCAAATGATTATAGATTTTCTGCCCAGTTATCACTTTTAGCAAATTTAACGCAAATTTAACAACCCACAACAAATTTCACGGGTAAATGAACCTGCGTCAATAAAAAAAATAATATATCAATATTCTACAAAAGCATTTGTGCAGATTCAACAATAACTTGCTTTCAATGACAAAAATCAACTGCCTGTATTATCCAATCAAAACCAATAATCACCCCACTTAAAAAGTAAATAACAATCGAGTAAGTCAAATGTTAAAATGGAAAATATGTTATGAACATTATAATGTTTAGATTTCTCTCTGTAACAGAGAAAGCTATTATTTTTAGTGTTTCTTAAACAAATTAATATAGCTGATTATAAAATTGTTAACTTGTTTGTTGTTTGTCTGTATGTTTAGCTTGATTAAGTGTCAGTTTTTCCTACTCTATTTCAGGCGCATTATTTTACTGGAGGTGTTACTTAGTTCCAGCAAGCATTTTTTAGGTTAAATCACTTTTGGTTAGGTTAAATCACTTTTGGTTCCAGCAGGAAAAGGTTAAATCACTTTTGGTTAGGTTAAATCACTTTTGATTCCAGCAAGCAAAGGTTAAATCACTTTTGGTTCCAGCAAGCAAATGTTAAATCACTTTTGGTTCCAGCAAGCAAAGGTTAAATCACTTTTGGTTCCAGCAAGCAATTGTTAAATCACTTTTGGTTCCAGCAACCAAAGGTTAAATCACTTTTGGTTAGGTTAAACCACTTTTGGTTCCAGCAACCAAAAGTTAAATCATGTCTGGTCCATTTTTAGCAACCAAAGGTTAAATCACTTTTGGTTCCAGCATGGGAAGGGATAAGATACAAATTTCTTCAAAAAAAACAACAAACAACAACAACAATTGACTGTCACCGAGGCATTTTTAAAGGCTTAAATAAATTTGTTTAAAGATCTAACATTGATATATATTGCATGAGGCAAAAGTAAGATAATGTGCTAGATTATCTAAATGAATTTCTTTAACATTATTCAAACTTATTCATTCAGGGAATATAAATTAGACATTGGAGCAGTGACCATAATGCAATCTTCAGCAAAAGAACAAAACTCAAAAGGCTAAACCTTTAATTTACCTAACTGGTTTGAAAAACCAAATCAAAGAAGTATTGCGGTAAATCTTGGAAATTTACTTTACCACAGTTAAACCTAGTCTTGAGGGCAATAACCTGGCTTGGAGAAATGAGAAAGTTTAAATGACTTGATAACACCACAAAGTCAAGCATATATAATTATGTCCAAAGGCACAATATATCAATGGTCATTTTGATTTTTTCAAGATAAAATACCCTTTATCTTAAATGTTTTCTTTAATATAGTATTACCAACAGTATAATGTCTGTTCAATACAAATGAATGGGCAGAGTCAATATCTACTTTATATGACATAGAAATCATATAATCTCCATGCTTAAAAATTAAATATAAAGTAATATTCAGCTCATTGCTGCCTTATAATCCATCACTACTTGATCTACTGATGCTAGAGTGACCACCATGCCTGAGTGTAGAGCCAGGTTAGACCAGTCCTTCAGATGCTGAATTTACTTTCATATAAAACTTAATGTTTCTGACCATCCAGAATTTGATGGGCAAGCTCATCATACAAATTTTAACAAATTTAGCTTACTTAACCAACAACTGATTCCACCTGAGTGACCAGTGCAGACCAAGTACACACAGTGCAGATAATGGTCTGCACTGCTCGCTAGTCAGTCAGTACTTATTTTGAAATTTCTCCTAAACATGATAAATGCTTTTGTCTAGATTAAAAGTTGGAAAGTTCCTTTTAATACAACGAGAGAGCAAAGAGTTAATATAATGTACATGTATAAAATGAGTATTAAAAAGATTCAACATGCATAATAATACAAGTTATAAACAATGACAAATATAAACACATTTCTATAAAATGATTTTTATTTGGTGTAGTTTTTTTCAGAATTAACCAGCAAACTGTTACTCTTAACCATATGTTGGATATCAAGGCAACCTGCCTTCAGAAACAACATGCCTCCAGATCAGCAAAATTAAACTTAAAAAAATCAAACTTGAGAAACATGTACGGATATTTTAAGAAAAGTAAAATTTAGATTCAAGTAATAATTTACATATTTTGAAGACTAATGACTGCATGTAAAAGGAGGGAAATGTATAGCAAAACTGACACTCAAACAAGAGCACAATAAAGGACCTAAATCACTCACCTCAGTTCCAATGCTTCTGTACAATTTAGTAAATTTACTTTGAAGTTAGGCCAGTGCTTATAGAAATATTCAGGAGACCAGTGAACACTCCCAGCAGTTAAATGGGGAAAATGTTGTCTTTATGTTTTTCGGATATCAATTTATGTACCAAAGCTGCAGAGTTTGACTGTGGATTACAATTATGCTGCTTTTAATGGATTGTAGTATAAAAATGTCATGGTCATAGAATTTAAAAGATACATCTTTCTTCCCCCTATTTACAGGCATACCCTTCATCTCTGTATAAACAATGGTGACTGATTTACTCAACTCAACATCTGTAAAAATTACATTTTATAATGTGGATATAAATATAGACAAATATAAATTACTTACTATAAATAACATAAATAACATAATTATAACACAAATGATAAGATCCAAACATCTGGATCTAACTGTATATCCTTCACCTTTTCATTTAACACTTTTTCAAAAGGCATTGAAATTTATATTTATATTAACTTTATATTAATAATAAACTGTTCTATTTTCTGGACATAAATGCAAAAAATTGCAAAAGTTTACCATCTTGTTTGAAAAATATTGACATTGAACTGGAGTATTACTTTTATATCAGTTTTAAACAACAACAACAACAACAAAGAATATGTTTTCATTATCTTAAGAAAAGTTTTGCTAGTTTCATATTCTTCTTAATTGAAAAGGTAACTTTCTCTTAATTAAAAAGTACTATGAAAATCTAAACATTTGTATAAAAACCAAGCCAATTTCAAATTATAATCATTTTAAGTTGATACCCAATTTCACACAATTCACAGTAAAAATTATGCATAAAACTTTGATTTTTTCTTAATTTCAGATTTTATATAAAAAATAAGAAGAAAAAAAATCAAAATTTGGCCAAACAAAAAAGAAAAAACAAGATAAAAATTGAAAGAAAAAAATTGCCTCTTCTGGCCCTATCGAAACTGTCCTGTGAAAATGAATACTCTTCAGAAAAGAGATTCTGCATTACGCATCTAATACCTTAAGTACATTATGGACCTTTAAAATAATGAAAATCTGGCGCCAATCTTCAGACAAATGGAATGACCTTGTCATTGTTTACAAACAAATCGTTATGAACTGTAATTACACATATATCATCACTACACTTAATTTACATAAAATTATGAATAAATGCAAACTAAAATAACCTTAGTTTCCGTATTAATGTAAATAACACAAAGTACAGTTCTTTAAGTAGAAAGTCACTAGGTAAAAGAAATTAGCATACTCTTAAAGGGACTCCACTTCAGTTTTTGACATGACAGGACTGGAAATTTTTTTTTTTAAATGTTTTGTGTACTACTTGATGAAGACCTTGACCAATCCCTTGGTGCAAAATTTTAGTTCTTTACCCTTTTTTTTTTGCAGTTTTTTTTTTCAATTTTTATTGTGTAAAATAACCCATAAAGGCAAAACGTTACAACGCTTTTCACTCAAAGCCGCCTAAGAATTACACAAAAAAAAAAGAATTTCAATGTCAATTCTGAGTGTATCATTATTATCCTTTGCAGATTTTTCCATTTTATTAAAGTGCTTCACTTGAATTGTTTGTAAGATTTTGAAATTTTATGTTTATATGGCCTTTGGACCCCAGTGGAGTTCCTTTAAGATTCTTGACAACCTAACAATTGTCCATTCAATTCAGTAATCTATTTCAAAATTTCAATTGATCTGCTCACAGAGTTCCCTCCCCATTAAATTGAAATGCATAATGGAGCACGATGGAACCTAAAAGATGCTGTTTAGACTTTTTGAAAAATCTTTGACAAGATGGCCATAATAAGTCACCATACATGAATAATAAATATGTTAAAATCTACTGGTGAACCAGAACAAGAGTTAACTTCTCACAAATTTAACATAGACTGGTGAGAGCAGTCTAGCATACACAATGCATGGCTAAATGCCACCCTTTCTCCCCCACAGGGGATGAAAAACTGTATTTGGCATCATGGTGGATGAATAAAACTGGCATTTATTAGAATTACATATTAATTTTCAGGCACTCACCAGGATTTCCCGGATATCAATACATGATTATATTGAGTGGGTGGACCTGCAGGAACTGTTTTGTTTCCAGTTTTCCATGTTTTAACTTTTAATGATGATATCTGAGTGAAAACCATGTCAACTAGTAAAATAATGTAAAGTTCACGTTTTCATGATGCAGTAAAAGAATGCCTTCACTGTACTAAAAAACATTTTCCCCCACATAACATTTTTCCATATTACATTTTATCAATTTTTTAAGTTTTCAAATTGACTGAATTAGCATACAGTACAGATCATGATCAGACAGAATGAATGTGCTGGATGATCTTCAGGTGACTGCATTGGTTACATGGGCAGAATCTATTGCCACGGCACCAGCAGGCTTTTAAGGGTTTGTCTCGATGTGTTTTGGTATTTTCATTTTTTATGATAATTTAATAGGTCTATAAATAATACATAATGAAACACTCATATGCAATACCCTCTTATCAACTATAACATTCAAATAACTTACAATAACTAAATATTTAATTAATCATATTTTTGAAGAAAGAGGTTTAAACATATAAATAACTTCTGCTTGCTTTTTTTCTTTCTTTTTTCCAATAATACTTCCATTTCTTTCATTCCCTGTAATTATTCCGAAACCCCTAATCCATTTTAATGCACCTCTTATAAAACCCCTATATTACAAAATATAGACAAACTAGGGAATTCTATCAATGACTGAGAAATACAGCAAAAATATATTCAAGCTCCCTATAAAATGGTTTGTTTATAACAAATTTATTTTAAATAAGGGGCAGAAGAATATCTTTAACATTTCTAATCTATTGATAGAATTTCAAATTCTCTTTTCAATGCCAAAAATAATTCATCAAATTTCTTCATCACTATCTTTTTTTTCCAAATATATAAACCAAGCAAAAACTGTCCCCTAATCACATTTTTGTTTCTAACCATTATTTACTTCTTAACCATAATTTAAACATGTCTTTTTTGTTCCTAACCATTTACTTCTTAATTTGACATTGTTTTCTTTTGGAATTACTTTTATATTATGATGTGTTGAAATTCATTTTTAATTTTTCATCATAAAAATAAAGTAACTATTTTACCTTGATTCATCATTTATGCTAATCCTCATGGTAAAGTTTTGTAATCCTGTGTCACATAATCCATTTAGTATCCCAGTTCTTTATTATTATTATTTATACAAGAATAGAAAAAACAAATGCAAAAAAAAAAATTCGTTCTCTTTGTAAACTCTATGTCAGCTTGCCCAATAAAACATTTAAACATAAAACAGAAAATGTATTCCTGACTGAGACAATGCAAAAAAAAAATTATGAATTAATTAAATCCTTCACTATAGGACAGCCTTGAATGAATACAAACTATGGTATAAACCAGTCCATTTAATACAGTGTCGAGAAAACAGGTATAAACACAGTCTACCTTAATAAATCAACATAAAAATGTCACCGTATTTCTACACTTAAGTTCTAAGAGTTTTGGAGACAATTTAGGGCCCACTTACACATTTCAGGTTCAACAATACTATAATTTTATCAATTTCACCAATATTTACACATTACTTGAACAAGACGAAAATATCCTTACCTCGTTTCCTAAAATATCCACTACGTGTACGAAAATATCCTGCTCTGAACCACAAATAGGTCTGGAGTATCTAATACTTTATAATACGCCTTCTATTAATGTTTTGACACATAAAACACGTCAAGGTACAGTGGTTACTCCAATACTTATAATAACGTAATGTCATAATATATTTACAAGTGTTTTATTAATTCAGTGCGTTTAGTTAAGCAGGAGTAACCACTTAAATAAACGCTTGCAACCTGCGCACTATGTCTACTGAGAATTAAAACATTATTCAAACTTGTACATGGAAATTATTGGGCGATAGTTAATTATCTAAGATCAGTTAAAACATATGCAAATTTAATAATCAAGTAACTATTATGTAATATTCTTTCAACAATATGCATGGGTTATTACATGATCAATGTGAGATCATTTGTGCAAATATGTACTGTACATTGAATTTACAGAGTGTATGGAACAGCACCTAGGGGAGTTAATATATTAATAATGAATTCACACCTGTTAAAGGGACTCCACTGAGGTTTTTTGACATGATGGGACTGAAAATATTTTTCCAGATAAATGTACCATTTGATGTAGGTTTAGACCACTAATCCTTGTGCAAAATTTCAGATCATTCGTGCACTGCGTTTTTCCAGAATAATTATTCAAATTGTAAAAAATGACCCAAAATGAAAAGCGTTTAAACGCTTTTCACTCAAATCGGGCTAAGAAAAGCATAAAAATACGATTTCCAATTTATTTCAAAGTATATTTCCTTACTTTCTTTGCATATATTTCTGTTTAAAGTACCCCAGCTCATTTATGTAAGAAATTCAAATATTATGATTTTAGGCTTTTAAACCTCAGTGGAGTCCCTTTAATGTATTTAATGATCTTTGTGACAAGTCGTAATAAAATTTGGATTCGGTTAATTAAACATTAACATGACGAATTTCATAAATCAAGCTTGCCCAGCTTCCATTTTTGGAACTGTCCTGTTATAAATTTTGGAAATAATCAAAATGAAAGTTTCTAAAATTCAGGTCAGCAAAACAATAAAGAATCAGGTTGGACTGCAAGGACCAGGTTGACCTGACCTGGAAATATACTGGTGGTGAAAAAGGCGAATCATTCTCGGCTCAACCAAGGTACAGGTAACAGATTCTGTTGCATAGTTTTATTTAAAAGTACAAATAAAATGGTTTCAAAGTCAAGCCTACACATTTATGATAAATACATTGTATTTTAATTGCAGCTTTAAATTAATAATGTTGCACATTACACACACATTATCAAAGACTAAATCAATCATTTCAGTCTAAAATTTTCACCTTTATCTTTTTGTTTTTATTGGTCACGAGGGATTTCTTGTTTTCCAGAATTCTAGTGTTCCTGCTTGAATCAGTTTTTCAACAAAAGTTACCTGCCAGCAATTTCTCAGCATAGTTATCAACAAAATCAGCCTCGGAGGATAAAGTGCTTGATTATTGTTGTCCATTGATTGTCATGGAAAAAAAAAACAACTGTGACAGATCTAAAAATCTCCTCACTTAATTTACTGTATTGACCAGCATAAGAACAATATCTTTTACGACAGGTAAAACATACATCGTCATTTTACCTACCTTGAAGTATTAAGATTATAATGGCAAACTTACCCAACAAATGTTCTACACTTTGTCTGACCATATAAATTTGGTCTCAGATATGGTTAAGTTGACTCGGACCTGAAAATAACAAATGACAAACAATTATTTTAGAATTAAATCACATTAAATTAATCAAAAACAGTTTAATCAATTATACCACATTATGGGCATGTTTTTGTTTAACGCTGTGCATTAATTAACAGGTTGGCACTTGCTATCTGGGAAATGCATGGATTTTACCCATTCAATTTAAAAAAAAAAAAAAAAAAAAAAAAGCGTTTGTTTTTATTGAACTGATTATATACCCATTCAATTTGTCATACCCAGATATAAATAAGAAATATAGAACAAATCATGGCAGGCAAAACTAATGGTCATTAATTAAATTATCAAAGACACATAGGCTGCACCTATTGCCCAAACTGTCACAGGCAGCATGTGGCTTGAGCTTTCACAGGTTGTGACCATGACTAAAACTTTTATATTTTCTGGATAATATTACAGACCAATATTGTATTTGAAACTTTTATATACAGCAGCACAAGTGGTTAATGGATCTGTCTCTCAACCAGCAGCATATAAAGATTTAAGCCCTACTGTTTTCCTCAAATAATGCAAGAACTGGTTTAGTTACAGGAGTTGACTCAAAATGATAAATAATGCTAAAATAAATACATGTATGTTTAAACTTAACTAAATGAGGACAAGTCCAAAACAACTCATTCAGCATGATAAATGTTAAAGGTAAAGTGAGGATAGAGATACTCCGAAAACTTGGCAAATGTGGTCTGGTCTTCCACCCACATACTTTTACAGTTTATTTATACAAATATAATTATATCAATACTTAGTGCAATATGTTTGATCACTCTGCAACAAACAGTAGTGCATTGTGAAGATTATAATGGTCAAAGTTTGTTCGTACCCCAGATAAGATGGGGAAAACCCACATTTACCGAGTTCCGGATAATATCTATTTGAAAGTACTTAATTACAAATAAGGAGGAGTACCAACAACATCATTAACGTCTCAATCATATTGTTATTTGTTTACATCCATGTGACTTTTTTCATATTGTACATTTAAGTTCAGTATTTATTCATATGACATTAACTGTTTGTTGGTTGTCAGCATATATAGACAGTAAGCTATCAGCAGTTGAGACTGTTGGGAGACACTGTGTAACATACTACATCTATTTCATAGTCCTCCATTGTCTAGGTCATTTCTGAAACATTCTATTCTAGTTTCTGTGTCTTCGTTGTACTGTGTAACTATAATTATTTATTCATTTATTTATTTATTTTTCATACATCAGTAAAAGATATATGCAATGTCTACTTTTGTACTATAACCTACATTCTGCTAAATTTTTACATTTCCATTGCCACTGCAGCATACTCATCTTGATCATTGATAATAATATTAATCTTTAACTATTCAACATTTAACCTACTGCCTGCAACGGATTCTACATTGAGCCTGACCAGTGCAGACTAAGATCTGCCATCAAATGAAAATGGTCTACACTCACTTTTCAGTCTATCTTTTTATTATCAATATGGGAGTTAAAAAAATTCAAACACATTGTACATTTTATCAACAGCTTTTAAACAAAACAAAGTATAGAAAAACATGTCACAACAATTAACCTACTGCCTGCTTCAGATTCTACATTGAGCCTGACCAGTGCAGACTAAGATCTGCCATCAAATGAAAATGGTCTACACTCACTTTTCAGTCTATCTTTTTATTATCAATATGGGAGTTAAAAAAATTCAAACACATCAACAGCTTTTAAACAAATTGTGTTTTAACAAAACAAAGTACAGAAAAACATGTCACAGATGTAAGGTAACTGAGCTAATATTAGAAGTAGATAGCTGAAAGTGAATTACATTACTCAGTTTACAAAAACACTTTGACATTTTAATATTACCTGTTCCAGCACAATGTACAAAACTAATTACAATCAATACAAAGTTCGTTATCAATGTAATGACACTTTATCATATATAATATTTTTTACAAATTGACATGAACCCTAACCATCGATTAATTATAGCACAATTAAACATCGACCCAAATACGATTAAACATATTCTGGCACAATTGTACATGACACTAACATAATCTAATATTTCAGCACAATGTACATGACCCTAACATGATAAATGTTCTGGCACAATGTACATGACCCTAACATGATAAATGTTCTGGCACAATGTACATGAACCTAACCTAATAAATGTTCTGGCACATTATGTACATAAAATGTTTCAGCACAATGTATAATCAAAAAGATACAAGAATATTATATGTTTTGCATAATGTACATGACATTGTCTTATCATGTAACACTATAATATCAAATATTCTGGCATGAAATTGTTCTAGCAATATTTTATCATGAATGGTTTATGTAATCTTATGTAATAAATATAATGTCCTTGTCAAATTTTGAGAAGAAAAACAACACTACCACATCATTTTTTGTCTTCAAGCACAGCTTTACAATATGTGGAGGAAAAATATTTCATTCACAAGTTTTAAAGCCATATAAAACAAAGTAATTTGACGTTTACCATTTCCCGCTGTCTACAACTCTTCATACTTCAGAGACAAAAAAAAGTCGCCCAACCACAAAATGGTTGAACTCCACCGCAATGTTGTCATCAGGAAATAAAATTATGTACAACAATTTTGTCAAAGAAAATGCATAATGTAAGTAACACTGTTTTGATCTAGTACCAGACTTTTCCTCTTACCTGTGGTCAGAATTGAAAATAAAAGCCACCTCTATATAACAGTCATAAATCAAAAAACTTGTTGTGTCATGTATACATGATGCAAAAGTAACAGTCAATTTGAATTACTGGGATTTATTGGTCTAAATATTTACTAGGGGTTGGGTTTTACGTCACACCAACACAGAATAGGTCATACTTTCCAGCCTTCTTGGTGGAGGAAGTCCTCAGTTGCCCTTCTGTGCATTATTTCAGGCACGAATAGGGGCCTGAGTAGAATCACAGACAGTTCTGTAAGCTAGCTGGATAGCTTCTTAACATGAAAGAATCCAAAGTCTGTCAGGATTCGAACGGGGCAAGTGGTTTGAAGTCAACAACCTTAACCGCTCGGCAACGGTAAATGCCCCTTCTTTAAATTAATCATATAATCAGCCTACAGATATATATTTAACTTTGCATGAATACCAAGTTTAAGTATTTGGAAGTATTCTTTATCACTGAGAGAGAAAGCTGTGGTGGATGGGGACGTCTTGAAAAGTAGGCTACCTGAACAACTTATCTCTAGTAAAAACTAGTGCTCTCTGCCTTTAAGATTGTGACAATGGTAAGCCAATGTTTATTTTTCCCACTTATATATCAAGTATCTTGGTGTATCATCATTGTATCAAAGATGACATTCTATTATCTAATTGCCCATATCCTGTCAAACATCAGGCTTCCGAAAACACTCTAATATACAGATAACTGCTTGTCCACCTTTATCTCTATCAAACTGTCAAATGGTGAGATGTGATGAACTGATGATTAATACATATAATAGTGTAACACCCTCAAATATTAACATTAAAACCTCTAAATGCAGTTTTCCTTTTAAAGATATTAAATTTAAAACAATATAAAAACTATTGAATGTACACATATATTTCAGATTTTACTTAGTCCCAACAGACTAGGTGTCTATGCGCCAGCCTGCATATTAATCTCATCATTGACTTCTGACTTGTTTTACAGTATCATTGATTCTAATGCATTACATAAAGTTTAAGCCTACTCTAGAGGGCACAATTAATTACTCTCAAAAGCAGACTCAATTAAATCAAGTCAGCAATTTTTGCCAATCTTTTTATTTTTCTTTAAACAGCACAGCCTGCAGAAATTTTTATGGATACTCTGACCTATATCATTTTATTGCTGAATTTGTGTGACTTATGTCTTTACTCCAGGCCACAAATCAACTTAATACTATCAATTAATTAATATAATTACACTTTCAGCAGCCTGCATTACCATATCTGGTAAAAGACTGTACACTAAATTGACTATCTGGTAAAAGACTGTACACTAAATTGACTGTCTGGTAAAAGACTGTACACTAAATTGACTGTCTGGTAAAAGACTGTACACTAAATTGACTATCTGGTAAATGAATGTACTCTGTATTGACTATCTGGTTTTAGACTGTACACTATATTGACTGTCTGGTTTTAGACTATACTCTAAATTGACTATCTGGTTACAGACTGTACTCTATATTGACTATCTGGTTACAGACTGTACTCTATATTGACTATCTGGTTACAGACTGTACTCTATATTGACTATCTGGTTACAGACTGTACACTATATTGACTATCTGGTTATAGACTGTACACTATATTGACTATCTGGTTTTAGACTGTACTCTATATTGACTATCTGGTTATAGACTGTACACTATATTGACTATCTGGTTACAGACTGTACACTATATAGACTATCTGGTTATAGACTGTACACTTTATTGACTATCTGGTTTTAGATTGTACTCGTTATTGACTATTTGGTTTTAGACTGTACTCTATATTGACTATCTGGTTTTAGACTGTTCACTATATAGACTATTTGGTTTTAGACTGTACTCTATATTGACTATCTGGTTTTAGACTGTTCACTATATCGACTATCTGGTTATAGACTGTACACTATATTGACCATCTGGTTATAGACTGTACACTATATTGACTATCTGGTTTTAGACTGTATACTCTATATTGACCATCTGGTTATAGACTGTACACTATATAGACTATCTGGTTATAAACTGAACACTATATTGACTATTACAAATTTTTTTCTTAAATGTCAGAAAATTAAACTGGTAAAGAGTCCTCTGAGATTGAACTTTTAAACTTTTAGAGGTGTATAACCTTCAAAAACTCTTCATTCACCATTTCATTTCCTGCAGGTTTTAATTAATTAAACTAATCATGGTATGATAAAGTTAATTTGGAACTAAATACATATCTTAATTTTCAATGTAAATGGTAATTGGTGAGATAACTTTCAGGCAATCTATTAATTCTTCATGAAGGTCATTTTTCATATTTTTTAGGTGACCATTCCTTTCCAGATATGAAAACTACTTCAACACAATTGTTGTATGGTTTAACTTTAATTTCAAAGACTTATCTCCCTTAGACTGCTGAAAATAGCTCATGGCTAGAAATGAATTTTCTATAACAAAAATAGTATTATGGGCAAATTAATCATGTTACACTGATTTAAATTTGAAGAATAGAACCTTGGAATTTTAAAACATTGCATATACATGTAACACCATTTCTAAACCATGTTGGGCAGAACTTTATATGTACAAAAGATATATATAAAGTCATTTCTTTGTCAGCTTTCTTTATATCCTCAGATATCTCCCCCATCCACCTACCCCCTACACATCACTAATTTAGTTTAACAGACTTATCATATATTTATATTCACCATCAATCCCTCCCCTCTTCCAGTAAACCTTGACTCGACAACAAAACTCGTCCAACATGATACAGAAATTACAATTCAATTTTGTATGTTATTGAGTTTTTTATACGAAAATAAGGAAAAAATGCACGATAAACCCATCATTGTTACAGAATCTTAGGTCAATGATATGCACACACATGCTTAACTGTTTGCTCACTTAAACATCCTTAATAGCAGAATACATTTGTTTTTGAAACATTCAGCTCTTCAAATATCTAAAACTAATATACAAACAAAATGTATGACCTTATATAATGACTTTAATACTATTAAACACTCAATAGAACAGCAACTGTTACCTTTACATTAATAAACATACAGTTTCAAACAAAGCATGTCTAATCATAATAAAATAATAACACATTAATCTTCTAAGTCCTTTAAATACTTTAGTATTGAATAGTACTAAAAGTTAAATAAAATAAGTTAATCATACTCAAGTTGTATAATCCAGTTTACAGACAAATGAACAAGAAATATGTTAATCTTTTGATAACTTCATTCATATTTTTTCAAGGATATTTTGGTGATATTGCATCCTTCCCTCTTTTATACACTAACAATCCTTATAGATACAATGGTGTTAATACAGTTAAACTCTGCAGTGCAGAATATTCTATATTCTATATATTCTATATATTCTAGTTCTCTATTCTTGCAGTGCTGAAAGCAGATGTCACTGGCCCTTACTGTATACTGCAGTGCTGAAAGCAGATGTCACTGGCCCTTACTGTATACTGCAGTGCTGAAAGCAGATGTCACTGGCCCTAATACTGTTTACTGCAGTGAAGAAAGGAGATGTTACTGGCCCTTGCTATAAACTGCAGTGTGAAAAGCAGACGTCACTGGCCCTCAGGCTAAAAAGCAGACGGTTATACTGCAGTCTTGTAAGCCGACATCACTGGCCTGGCTCTATATTGCAGTGTTGAAAGCAGATGCCACTTGCCCATATGAAAAGTGGCCCTATACTGTTGTGTGAAAAGCAGACTTCATAAAAAGCAGACAACTATACTGCAGTGTTGTAAGCAGACATCACTTGCCCTGGCCCTATACTGGACTTCATTAAAAACAGACAACTATACAGCAAACATCACTGGCCCTGGCCCTATACTGTTGTGTGGAAAGCAGATGTCACTTACCCTGACTCTTTATAGTGATGAAAAGTCTTGTAAGCAGAAATCTTTGGCAGAATATCTCCTGAACATGACCTTAAAAGCCATGTTTACTAAGAAAATCATATTAACTCAGCTTATCTGCTAAAACCCTCCTAATGCATTTTGGATACACTACAGCTAATCTATTATTATTTCAACAGAAAATAAAGCTGCCATATTTGCTAATCTCTAATCCTTAAGTTGTTTATACTTTCGATTTTCTTATGCCCAATTAGATTAGAAAATATTGTCCTTGATTTTGACCAAGGTTTTATTTTTTCAGGAAACTTAAATATGAATAACAGATAGATTATTGAAAATGAAATTTATGAATAACTTTTTGACTTTTCAATATTTCCTCCACATGTTCAACATATATAGAGCTTTATTTCAGAAAATTCTGTCCACATTTATTGATTGTCCACTTTTATTGATTAAGTGCACCCTCCTCTAAAACCATTTAACTTTTAAGAATGACTTAAAATCAAATTCACAAAGTTTTGCATTACCAGTAAGCTTCATGCAATACCAGTAAGTTTATTGAACAGCAAAGATAACTTTCAGAAAATCTCATTCAAGTCTTTGAATAAATTTCAGTCATTTGTCCCATGGATTAACTTGAACAGTTTCTTGCAAGGCCCTTTAATTACAGAATGACTATTTCAAGTTTTCGTCTTTTCTGAAGCAAGTCCTTTTTGAATGTTACATACAAAGACAAATTCAGTCATTTCTGCAGCATTGTTACACATAAACTTTAGTCATTTCTGCTGCAAGTTACACTTTTTGAATGTTACATACAAAGTCAGTCATTTCTGCAGCAATGTTCAATATTTCTGCAGCAAGAACTACTTGAAATTGTTACATACAAACTTTAGTCATTTCTGCAGCAAGTATTTTTTTAATGTTCCAGACAAACTTTAGTCATTTCTGCAGCAAGTACTTTTTGAATGTTCCATACAAACTTTTATTCATTTCTGCATAAATGTTACATACAAACTTTAGTCATTTCTGCAGCAAGAACTTTAAATTTTGCTTTTTACATACAAATTTCAGTCATTTTAAGCACTCACACCATGTCTATTTGCTGCAGATATAACTGTATTTTATTTTCAGCATTCTAGAAAATATCATTCAAATATGAAGCATAAATGATACACACAAGTATTAAGTCATTTCTGCAGCATGTACAGTTCTAGAATAAAAACAATTACTAAAGTATGCACTTCAAGAATCATACAATAAAATCCATTTCAGCTGTGTAATTCTAGAATGCCACATTTAGTTAAATCTTGGCCATTTCTGCAGTGTGCCACATTTAGCTAAATCTTAGCCATTTCTGCAGTGTGTAATTCTAGAATGCCACATTTAATTAAATCTTGGCCATTTCTGCAGTGTGTAATTCTAGAATGCCACATTTAGTTAAATCTTGGCCATTTCTGCAGTGTGCCACATTTAGCTAAATCTTAGCCATTTCTGCAGTGTGTAATTCTAGAATGCCACATTTAATTAAATCTTGGCCATTTCTGCAGTGTGTAATTCTAGAATGCCACATTTAGTTAAATCTTGGCCATTTCTGCAGTGTGTAATTCTAGAATGCCACATTTAGTTAAATCTTGGCCATTTCTGCAGTGTGTAATTCTAGAATGCTTCAAACTAATCAAATGCATTTCCAATTGAATAATTCTCTAAATTGGTACATTCAAGTCTTGGCAAATCATACTATGCAAATCTTAGCCATTTGGGCAATTATTGACTTATAAATTCTTATGAATAAATTACCTTCTACAAGACATAACTTAAACAACACATTTCTATGGCAATTAAAGCATCATACAAATTTCTTGTGCGTTTATTTATATAATAACTTCAGACTCAAGGTCAATCTCATCCGCTTTAACTTCAATTAAATGATTTAGTCAACATTTACATTAAACACTGTATTATAGTGCTTAAGAATTCAATCAACAATAAATGCTTATTGTCAATGTTTAACTCCTGAAGCCAGTCTGTCTCAGGTCCATTGCTTCAAGGCCCAGGCCAGCTCACAACAATTCTGTGCAGTTTGACAAACTCTACAGTAAATACTGCTGGCTATTTATTTATTAGGAAAATCATTGTAACAAATGGATGGTAAGGATGTCCAACATAGCAATTGAACATGTTAAGAATATGAAAAAAATAAATACTTGTAAAATTATTCATTAACTACAACAAGAAATTGCAATAAAATGTGTTCATCTGATATAAATGCTGCTGCATGGAAATAAATACTATAAACTTATATTTAATATGCAAAAAAAATGACTTTAAACCATCTGATATATTTAGTGAGAAAAATGTTGACATTTTTTTAACTGGTTAAATTAAATTTAAACAAAACCTAATTTACCAATTACACAAAAGCATTAATCATGGTGGAAAAAGGAAACAAAAAAATCTTGAAAGCTAATTATCTCTTAATGAAGCAAAACAATGGGTTATTCATGTTTTTTATTTTCTTTTTGTTGTTGTTTTTAAAGTAATTCACTGCCTTCATTTTGGAACTGTCTGCATTGTAAAGTATTTCAATGGAATTTGATGTTAAGACTTATATACCCAAAGACTCCTACTCTGGTAAACTGCACAGTGATGGCAATATCCGGGCCTATAATTCTTAGCAAAAGCATATTATTTTCATCTATACCACAAAAATTAATAAATTCAATTAAGTTTAGGATGGATTCACATCTTGTAGCGAAATATATGTTTGGGACAGAAATCTTTAACTCCCTTAGTTTAAATGAATGCTGTTTCATTTTTACTCCCTTACAAATTGAATTTACTATATATAGTCAATTTAAACCCTAATATATTATATAAACATTTTCAACCCTTTGTAACATTGGTGAATTTTTATAATTTTTATAATTTAACTTTGGAACAATCCATTGTAAGCTTGGTGAAAAAACAAATTTATTATTAAGCAGATTTCAGCCACACAAATGTCCAACCTGTCACAGCAATTCGGTATGGAAATTCGTAAACAGAAAACTGCAAACTTACTAAACTTACTAATATAATAACAGCTTTAATACATGAATCCACTGCAAAGTAACTTAAGGATTAAAATTTAAAGACGTAGGGAAAGAAGGAAAAGTGATTTACACTAACAATAAATACTAAATATCTAGCAAGATAAAATTTATTCCTTGATCCACTCCATGAAGCTGTGAGTTATTGGGGCAATAACTTTGGATTTTCTTAAGCTAATATATCAACATAAAGAAAAAGAAAAACTAGCACAAAGTGCTTTAGTAAAATAAAACTCATAGTAGATAAATTAAACTTATTTCATTTTGCATGGTCATCATTATTCATTCTTTCAACTAAAAAAAAATGTTGAAAAACATTTTTTACAGAAAATAAAAAAATTTAAAAAAACAATCCAATATAGATCTCTAATGATAATTATAAGGAAGCCATTCTACGTTATAATTGTATCTTCTATTCATAGCATTACTCTTGTCCTTAAATAAAAATAGCACTTCCTCACCTCTACATCATTATAAACATCTTTATATATAACTGTCGTCTGCTCCAAATTCTAGATTTGTAAATTCCTATTCTAATATCTGACAACCATAAACTAATCTATATTGATCACTTTCAACTTCTAAAAACAGCAACACGACTTAAATGAAATGTCAAAAATATCTCTCCAATTTTCATGAGAAGCAATCCTTTTCTAGGTCTGTTTCCAAATATAAAATAAACCGAAGACAAATATAAAAGAAGAAAATGGACTTCTTTTCAGTATAGCCGTGTCTTAAATGATGATTATACTGTGAAAAGTGAGAATGTTCAGCGCGCAATTATTGGGAAAAGTTACAGTGTCTCATTTAGACCTAACTCTTATTTTATTGGAGCAGATTAAAATTCAAAAGACATTTACAAACAGGGAGCACTTTATATCTAGAATGGAAAAAGAAAATGTGAATATTGGACACATTTCCATGGAAACAGAACGTCAACACACCATGGTGACAAGGTAAGGAAATTCTGATCCTGACATATCTCAGTTTGAAGAAGTAAACAATTTATAACACTTTTGCTCCTTGTTCCAAAGTCACAGCTGACAATTATTGCTCTATCTTTTACTACATGTATTATATATCTCTTTATTATATTATATATTATATATCTCTATATATATATATTACAATTACATAAAGACAAAACAATTTAAAAATATTACAAACTCAATTTTTTGGTAAAATACATGTATATGAACTTTATTATAAACCGAAGTGTCAAGTGACATTAAATATACTGCTAAAACAATTGATTTTTCATTATCACAACAATAATTCAAAGTCTGCAGCAGAAAGTTAAAGATAACCTATGCATGGTGAAATGGCAGAGAATATTGTTCAAACTGGCCTGCTTCTTGACCATTATCCTGCTGTATTTCTTAAATGGACTTGTCCAACTTCCATTTTAGGAAATGTCCATTGTCAATTTTAGGGATATCAAGACAAAAATGTAATGTACATACAGCCCCATGATCAGTCTGCATGCATGTGCCAGCAGGTTAAGGGTTAAAATTGAAGTGGTTCACATACAGATTTACTATTGTTTCAAAGTTGTTAAATTTGTTTGGCATCTAAGAGTAAAGCTGCATGCATGCAATGTTGAATGATATCTTTTTTACTCCTGATCTCAGACTCAAAGCAAACAAATTTTACAAAGCCTATCAATTTCATATTATTCTATGAAGGGGGACAAATATATACATCTATATAATGAATTAAGTATCATTTATCTACATTTCAATTTCATATTTTCATGACTTCGGTAAAAAATTCACTTTCTTGTTATATTTTCATTAATGCTTTGAAATATGTAAAATGAGTGACAGAATTTCTGACATGTTCTTTGACAGGGCACTATTTTAAGATTATGTTTTAAGTGTGTTTTTTTTTCTTTAATTTCTATACTTTTTATCAATTAATTACTTAATTTTTTATAGTCCTTTCTTTTTTCAAATCTATGACCATAATCAATAAACAATAAATCAATATTGATGACAGTTTTGTAATAATCAACATGTATATTATAATGCATACACAACTCTGTACAAACAAATTCATTCAATTAAGTTCCCCAATTAACTTAAAAAATTCAAAACAATAATCATAAAAATAAATTGTTAAAATTATGATGATTTGAAGAACATGTTTTGCTTTATTTGCTAATACAGCCTTCATTGAGAAACTACCTGATTTTTTTAAATCATTTATAGTTACTGGCAATCATTTTGAAATTCATACATATACTGAATTGGTACATATATACTACAAGCTTCTTTTTAAAAACAGATTTTTTTTTCAATTGAATGCAAAATATAGCCAAGAATAATTATTAAACAATTTCTGCAAAAATTAAATGCATATCATTCTTTAACATCATAAATATTTGTGATTTTTCTCCCAACATTTTCTTTGAAATATTCAACTAGTACGCTTGACCTTTACCAGCTATGCATTAGTGAGTTCATAGCTATTCTTGTCTCTTTTGAGAACAGTCATCTGTCTTTACTATTTAAAAATAATTTCAGAAAATTCCATAAATAAATTTCCATTTCAAATTATCAACAGGTTAACCTTTCCATTTTAGTTCCCTTCTGCTACTGCAAGACAATATCAAGCAGGTGCTTACAACATCAAAGCATCTGAGAGACAATGATTACATTTTGTGCATAACTGTGCACCCTTCAATATTATGAACAACAGGTACCAGTCTGGGAGTAACAGATGGGTTCTCAGACTCTGTTTCTATAAATGGATACTTCTGTCCTCTGTGCATAAATTTAGAACCAGTCCATTGTAATGCAGAATCTTTGTAGTCTCAGGTCTAGGAGACAGGCTCCTTTGATCTCTTGCGTCATAGATTTCCCTCCAAAACTGACCAGCAGATGATCCCATATGGGGTCAAAGAAATTTATTGATTGCTTATTAATTTGTGTCCATGAATTTTCAACTTTTCAAAATTAAAATTAACAATAAATTTGACTCATGCAAGACGTAGAGAGATTACAATATACTGTAAATTAAAAAATAAAATTTTCCAGGTTAAAAAATACATTCAAATCACAACTTCAAAATAATGAATGATCATTATTAAAAATTTTCAAACATTTCAGTAAATTTTAACTGTAATGTTTCAAAAATTTTAATAATGATAAAACTTAATATAACCATTACAAAAAAGACTGAATCATTATTTACCATACTTGTAATTGTAAGAAGTTGGAGCAAAAACCTCATATATTACTATCATCATTATAAACACTTAACAATAAGAAAATAATAGTTTCCCTACAGAAACTGAAATGATAAAAACAAATTTATTGGGTTCAAATCTGTCAATTTAAGTTTAAACTCAACAGAGATTGTTATATTTAATACTTATAATTACATTCTTCGCTGGATTACTTTAATGAAGCACATTTTACGCAACACAGCAGCTCCTCCCAAAATGACGCGTTGGTGTGGTGACTTGACAATGAAACAGAAAAGTGTGGTCAATCTCTTTTCTGTCACCTGTCCTGATTTTTAACGGCCACTGCAAATGACCTCTTATGACAAAGGGTGATTTTTTAGCAAAATCAAATTGCCCCAATCAAAAAGCGGCAAATATTAAAATTTTGCTTTGAACCCTCTCCCAAGGAAAAAGGTCTAAGGTTTTTTTTCATTTTACTAGGGTGTCGGTGGGATCTTTTCAGGTTTTCATTTTCGCCCTTAAAAAAACTTTCATTTAAAGCCTCTTTAAATCACATGGCCATTTAAAGATGGGATTTTTTTCCAGGTAGTTTTATTGGGAAATTTTTAACCCGGAAAGTATGTTTGACCCAAAAAACAGATCCCATATCCAAAAAATGTTTTTTTATAAAGTCCTAAAACAGGGTTTATTTAAAAGGTAAAATTTGAAATTTTCCTTTCATTGAAGTTTTGCAATCAAATTTATAGGGAAAAAATTATATTATTAAAAACTTGCAGCCAGAATGAGTACCACCTGTTAAAACCTTATTGAAGTGACTATAACTAAAAACTAGAAATGTGTCCATAGGACACGGGTGCCCCCACCACGCCACTGTTCTGTCAATCTTTTTACTAAGTCAAGGGAAATAACTCTACAAATACTGGATAAATCCACAAGCGAAACCCCAGGTGCAACTCTAAATATGCTGAGCAACCTGCCCATAAGGTTTAATGACTATGTCAAATCCTTTTTGAGTAACTTGCGACACAAGTTGAAAATTGCAAAAATTTTCTAAGTGAAGGGCAATAACTCTAAAAATACTAAATAAATCCAGACAAAAATACCTGGTGCACAACTGCACATGCTGATCAATATTCCTGTAAAGTTACATGACTCTAGGTCAAATACTTTTTGAGTTACGTGCGACACATGTTGAAAATTGCAAGATTTTACTAAGTCAAGGGCAATAACTCCAAAAATACTAAAAATATCCACACGAAAATACCCAGGTGCACAACTACATATGCTGATCAATATTCCTGTAAAGTTACATGACTCTAGGTCAAATACTTTTTGAGTTACGTGCGACACATGTTGAAAATTGCAAGATTTTACTAAGTCAAGGGCAATAACTCCAAAAATACTAAAAATATCCACACGAAAATACCCAGGTGCACAACTACATATGCTGATCAACATTCCTGTAAAGTTTCATGACTCTAGTTCAAATACTTTTTGAGTTACGTGCGACACAAGTTGAAAATTGCAAAATTTTACTAAGTCAAGGGCAATAACTCCAAAAATACTAAATATATCCACACGAAAATACCCAGGTGCACAACTACACATGCTTATCAACATTCCTGTAAAGTTTCATGACTCTAGGTCAAATACTTTTTGAGTTACATGCGACACAAGTTGAAAATTGCAAAATTTTACTAAGTCAAGGGCAATAACTCTGAAAATACTAAAAATATCCAAACGAAAATACCCAGGTGCACAACAACACATGCTGATCAACATTCCTGTAAAGTTTCATGACTCTAGGTCAAATACTTTTTGAGTTACATGCGACACAAGTTGAAAATTGCAAAATTTTACTTAGTCAAGGGCAATAACTCTGAAAATGCTAAAAATATCCAGACGAAAATACCCAGGTGCAAAACTACACATGCTGATCAACATTCCTGTAAAGTTTCATGACACTAGGTCAAATACTTTTTGAGTTACGTGCAACACAAGTTGAAAATTGCAAAATTTTACTAAGTCAAGGGCAATAACTCTGAAAATACTAAAAATATCCAAACGAAAATACCCAGGTGCACAACTACACATGCTGATCAACATTCCTGTAAAGTTTCATGACTCTAGGTCAAATACTTTTTGAGTTACATGCGACACAAGTTGAAAATTGCAAAATTTTACTAAGTCAAGGGCAATAACTCTGAAAATACTAAAAATATCCAAACGAAAATACCCAGGTGCACAACTACACATGCTGATCAACATTCCTGTAAAGTTTCATGACTCTAGGACAAATACTTTTTGAGTTACGTGCGACACAAAAGTGAACGGACGGACGGACGGAAGGACGGACGGACGGACGGAAGGACGGACGGACAAGGGTAAATCTAAATGCCCGCCACTAACGTGGGGGCACAAAAACAAGGGTTGTTGTGGCCAAGTAAGAACACAATACACTTTATGTGTAATAAATGTTTAAAATAATATGTGCCTTGCTGTGAATTTGAAAATGTCTTCTTTTTTTTATATATAAGATGAGAATTAATTTTAATCTGATTATGTAGAAATTTAGCATACAGACACACTACACTCTTCAATGCCTTGAACCAACCAGTTCTGCATGAGAAATGAGAGTAAAGTTTCTTGCTCAAGGAAACAACAGCTTGCCCCTTGCAGGATTGAACCCACAAAGCGTTACTCAGTCCCATGCCTTGTCATTCCGTTACTTGTCTACTCCAACCACAAACTGATTTAATACTGCTGGCCGATTATGTCAGTATTGTTGCAATGACATTAACCCTTTAAATCAACTCCCCCACAGGGAGAATAAATCCTCCTTACCAGCATTTTTCTTCCTCATCTTGTTTGTTTCTGCCTCCCCAAGAAAACTCAAGCATTTAAAATTCTTTGAACATACAATATCAAATGACAGTGCTTACATTGAATGTGTGTTGCAAAGTATCATTGAAAAAAACACCGGGAATAATTTAAAACCTCATCCATGAAATATTTATAATTAAGGCCCATTATTTTGTTACTTTGATTATAGGTTGAGGGCAATGTTATAAAAGGTAATTATTTACCATAAATGACAAGAACAAAATTAATTTGTTATATTTTATACACGGAAGCTAAACGCCTTTGAACCTCAACACTGATGGCTCATCTATCACAACAGAACAACTGTCTGTCAGTCAATATTCTTTGAAATAATGAAAACTCAACTTGATTTATGCAAAACTTTCTAATTTACTGACTGCATAATTAGCGGGGATCACTGTTTAGTGAGCCGAGAATCAGTAACTTGAGTAAGGGATACCATGATACAATACACGATACCATGATACAATACACGATACCATGATACAATACACGATACCATGATACAATACATGCTTTACTGTCATATACAAGGTCACACAAGCTCAAAAGTGAAAGCAAAGCTCAAAACAAATCAAGTTGGTACTTGGCAGTATTAAGATAACTCTTCTAGTATCTGAGAGTCATCTACTAGAGTTACCAGTAAGTTAGAAACGTCTATCAGTATGTAAGAATTGTAATTTGTAATGCTTCTGTTCTATATTTTAGCATTATAGCGAAAAGTACATAGCTTTTTACCTTTTTCCTTAAGTTCTTTAAATTCAATCATTTATACAAAAGCAAAGCACAAATACCTCTATTGTACATAAACATGGGCCTTCTTTTTTTCCTGTGAAGAAAAGAAAAGTATGCTGTGCTTACCAATACAGCAAGTGGCGTGGGACAAACAGTATATTTGCACATGCTAGGTTCTGTCAATATTTGAATGAAGTTTTCAAATATGAAATGAAATATTCATATCATGTTACAGCCTATGAAATATGAAAAAAAAATATGATTTTAACTCTTTCAGTTTCAGGTATTTTATCTTTAACTCTTGATTTATTACCTTCTATAACTGTTTTACCTCTTGAATTTCTGTAATGAATCCGTCCAGCTTTGAAGTTGGAACAGTCCAGTTAATGTTTAAGGTATTTCAATATCAATTAACATACAAAAATTAAGCTACCAGCAGTAAAGAGCAGTAATGTGAAAATAAGGAAGAATTGTGCAATATTAATGCCGAGTTTTGTAAATCTATGGTCAAAATAAGCACCATGGTAAGTTACAAAACAAACAAATTTACCTTATAGTAAATCTAACTGTGGAAAAAATAAGCATATATTATCAGGCTACCAAGACATTATTCTTCTTAAATCCCATTACAAATATTTCCATGAAACTTTACTTTTCATTAAAAAATTTTCCATGAAACTTTACTTTTCATTACGAATATTTCCATGAAACTTTACTTTTTAAAATTCGTGAGAATGGCAACTTGGCTATCAATTTTGTATCGACTTGGCTTCTGAAATAAAGGTAACTTCAAAGGCTAATCATTATATGTTCCAGCAGGTCAAGTGTTGCATGTTTAATAAAACAAACAATGTGACGCTGAAATATAAGTGCACATTGCATTATCCAAACATTGACTTTTTTATTTCATTCTGTGTAAATTAAGCCTCCTCATTTATTTTTAAAAAACAAAGATTACTTATAACCGAAACTGCAGTAAGAGTTACGCTATTGTTATGTAATTACATCACTTTTGTACGAATGTTAAAAATACTGGTTTAACTTATAGTAAAGGAAACACATACTTAAAAAGCTTTCAGTATGACAAATATATCGTCTAAGTACTTATGACACGACTTACTCTACCTATCTAAAGACATGTGAATTCATCGCCATTTTCTTCTTGTTTCAGTTGCATAAGAGAAACTTGGCGCTTTACGGTGAGAAAACATTGAGGAACACAAATTGTTTCTTTGAAAGAAATTATTCAGAGGCCTGTCCAAGCATACAACCACTACCATTACGCCCACTTTCAGTTGCCTTGTAAGACAATCACTAATGTTTTTAGTTGAAAATACAAGGGTATAATGATGTTGAAATTGAGCAAAAGCTACTTAATCTAATAAAAAGATTTCTGAGAGAAATGGTTATCAGAAGTTTTTTCAGGTGAAGATTTATTGCAACCATATAATACAGAGCGATAATAACAAGTATTTATGTAGTGTTGTCACCAATAGAAACAGTATCAATTTATCATAGATATTTTTCTGTCCATTGATTATCAATATACAGATTCGGAAAATATTGATCTTTTCGACAAATAAATAAAAATATTTAGATACACATTTTGATAGGGAGCAGATTGCCTCGTCTAAAACCAACCTGTTGTTACTTAATTAATGGACAATTTCACTTTATATATATTTCATAGCAACATCCAGAGTGCATAAATAAACATTATACAATAAAATAATTTTACTGATATCTTAAAAAACAGGTATGTTAGTGAAATATAAATAAATAATATATTCAATATATTGTTATCCAATATTGATATATTAATGGTGATATGCTTGCAACTATTAATGAGAGCTAGAGCATTTTGTAAAGAGTCAGGCATGTGCAGTCTGTCCCTTTTTGCATTTTTGTTCCCTCACTTGTTATGGCTTAGATAATACATTGTAATGCTGCTGCACCATACTTCTGTTGCACCTCCTGTTTACTACCAGACATTTTGTCAGAATTTAAAACTCAAAAAGTTCAATGATTTTGTTGCAGCTTGGCTGTATTTGGAAGTTTTAGCTTGTAAAGTATATGATGAATATTTGGAATTAAAAAACATATTTGTCTACTGTACTGAGTCTACTGTACTACCACATCTAAATGTGACCTCTAGAACACTTTGCAAATCTGTTCAATCAAACTAATTTGTTAAAATTTACACAAATTATACAAGAAGACAAATATTTCAATTCAATAGCTAAACAATTAGTAAAAAAGTGTTTGTGTTTGTTCAAGAAATCGTCAAAGCAGATCTTATCACAAAAAGATATACCCGTGGTGACGTAAATCCTCGATTCTTCAAATCGTCACTTTACATTCGAACTATTGAAACTGTATGCAAGGTGCTGGTTACCTATACAAATTTCAAACAATTATTTTAAAGAGGGAAACTCGCCCACGCCCTGTTATTCATAAGTTCTCCTCATTATGTCACATAGAGCACAAAATATGGTTCCCACTACAAGACAGATCTCATGTTACCTTACAACTTGTAAACAAACTAAAGAAAAGAGAATGAGAATAAAGAAATATTATCTGCCAATACAATTATATAAGGAAATTTAAATAAACTGTACACAACCTGAATAACTGCAGTGTTCTAGATGTATGAGAATTCTTTTGTTAGAGTAATAAATATCACAAGAAAATCACAATACATTGACTTAATAATAATAGTTTAAAAATCAGTATCATATACAAAGAGAGAAAAACTGACATAAAAATTGAAATTACACAATTCCATCAATACGTCCCTGTCAACTTAGGTAAGAAGTGTTTGCTTCAATGATTTGAGACCAAGCAAAAAGGCCAATACCATATATATGTGTAATCAAAGGCCTCATATAACTTGATGGTCACCCATCACCTTAGAAGTAGTCTCATGGAAACCAGCAGCAGTGTAAAGGTTATATAAACAAAATGCTTTCTGAATGATTTAATTCATAAATACATGACATACAGTAATTTTTACACATAAGTTTGGGCTTTTACAGAGAAATAACCGCGAGTCTACATTTAGACATTCTTAGTGTTTTTTCTACAGATATAACATATATTTATATCGGAATGATAAAGCCTGAGGTGTTCATTGAGAAAACATAACACAATTCAACAAGCTTTCTTACACCATTTTCAATAGCATGATTTGTCATATATATTTCAGCCATATCAAAATTCATAAAAAAAAAATCCTTTGAAAATCCGACGAAGAACTATGTCTAGTATAACAATATAGACAACATTTTATTCCAACAAATGCTGGAAGTTACAAGTACTTATTGTTCCGACTATTAACTGAAATCTGATTTTTTTTTATCTCATTTAAGATTGTATTTCAATCAATATAGATCTAGAAGTTAAGTCTCATCTGCAGTAGAAGGACCTGCTCTTGTATTGATCACAGAGAAATGTCACGAACATATGTTCTTATAAGATTACCAATCAATTAAGGTAGCACACAACTAAATGTCTTTTACATGGTATTAAAGCAAATCATGTTCTTCTACTTCGTAATAGAACAGCAATTTAATTTGCAAGACAATTAATGCTAAAATGCCAGCACATTCCCATACAATTTTCAAACATTTTTCATGCTCTTTCCAAACAGTAATTGCTTGCACAATCATCCAAATCAAACATGTTATATGCACATTTCCCAACATAAATGCTTGCACATACCATCGTCAAACATGTTATATGCACATTTCCCAACATAAATGCTCGCACATACCATTTGTCAAACTTCTTATATGTACATTTCCCAACATAAATGCTCGCACATACCATCTTCAAACATGTTCATGTACTATCCAAACGTAATTGCTCACAGCCTCACACATACCATCTTCAAACATGTTATATGCACATTTCCCAACATAAATGCTCGCACATACCATCTTCAAACATGTTCATGTACTATCCAAACATAATTGCTCACAGCCTCACACATACCATCTTCAAACATGTAATATGCACATTTCCCAACATAAATGCTTGCACATACCATCTTCAAACATGTTATATGTACATTTCCCAACATAAATGCTTGCACATACCATTGTCAAACATGTTATATGTACATTTCCCAACATAAATGCTTGCACATACCATCGTCAAACATGTTATATGTACATTTCCCAACATAAATGCTTGAACATACCATTGTCAAACATGTTATATGCACATTTCCCAACATAAATGCTTGCACATACCATCGTCAAATATGTTATATGTACATTTCTCAACATAAATGCTTGCACATACCATTGTCAAACATGTTATATGCACATTTCCCAACATAAATGCTTGCACATACCATTGTCAAACATGTTATATGTACATTTTCCCAACATAAATGCTCGCACATACCATCGTCAAACATGTTATATGCACATTTCCCAACATAAATGCTCGCACATACCATCGTCAAACATGTTATATGCAAATTTCCCAACATAAATGCTTGCACATACCATCGTCAAACATGTTATATGTACATTTCCCAACATAAATGCTTGCACATACCATAGTCAAACATGTTATATGTACATTTCCCAACATAAATGCTTGCACATACCATCGTCAAACATGTTATATGTACATTTCCCAACATAAATGCTTGCACATACCATCGTCAAACATGTTATATGCACATTTCCCAACATAAATGCTCGCACATACCATTGTCAAACATGTTATATGTACATTTCCCAACATAAATGCTCGCACATACCATCGTCAAACATGTTATATGCACATTTCCCAACATAAATGCTTGCACATACCATCGTCAAACATGTTATATGCACATTTCCCAACATAAATGCTCGCACATACCATCTTCAAACATGTTCATGTACTATCCAAACATATGGCTCACAGCCTCACACATACCATCTTCAAACATGTTATATGCACATTTCCCAACATAAATGCTCGCACATACCATTGTCAAACATGCTTATGTACTTTCCCATCGTAATTGCAAGCAAATGGATAAGTTTATTGCATACCTTTGTAGACATTAACCATATTAAAATGTTTATATGCAAGTGTTCAAATGAAATCTGTCAAGGGAGGCTACTTTTGCTGTCCAACTGTTAGCTAGAGTTGTCTGTTACTTTAATTATAATTTCTATTGCAAAATAAACATAGAGAAATATAAAGTATAATGTCTTTATCACTGCCATAAAAGGGCAAAAGTTCCTTTTTTATTATATGAAAATTACAATAAAAATACATGACGGATTTAGAGCAATGGTGACTAATAAGCCAAAATTCCGGGCATTATACACCAAGAAATTTATCCATTGAGCTAAAGGTAACAGAATAATTCTCTGAGTGTTTATCTAAGGTATGAATCTGATAGTTAATGCCAGGAAAATTGTTCATCATGACAGTACCTTCATGTAGATAGATCATATTGATGCTGTATCTAGAAATGTGTTTCAATACATCGCCAGAATTTGTATCTTCTAAGTGTTTCTCCCTTTCAAAGATTTTTCCTATATTTGCGTATTAAGCGAGGTGCTTCTCACATAAATTGCTCGCAAACTGTCAACTTTCTTCAGCATGTGCTAATTAAAGCTACCAAAGTGATCAATATGGTAGTGGTTTGGAAAAACCTATACCATACTGTGTTATGTCACAATATGAACCAGTAGCAGAACGAGATCTGTTACCGTAGTGATGAGGGTAGCATGCATAGCAGCAAAATTAATGACATCACAATGACGTACACGAGTCTCACTAGATACCAACTAGAGACTTAGTAAATCCTAAATACGCTGAATTATTTATGCTCACCGTCCAGCTTTCTAGGGAGGTTTCATCGCTTATTTCAATAACGCTAGTATGCAATTACTATTGATCAAGTTAGGCAAGCAAAGATTCTGTAGTACACTTCTCACATAAAAGCTGACATAGCCAAAATTAGAGGCATTGTTTCAACTTATTTAAAGAGTTAAATTTCAGGTTTTATTTTTTTTGGGGTTGTTGATTTTGATATCTTTATATGTTTGTTGTTTAATGTTTATTTATTATTGTTATTATCATTATAATTATCATTATTATATTTGAGAATGTTACAGACGAGACTGAATTACATTACAACTCTTGATTGCTTAAATGCTAGAGGTGCGACACTAAACTGTCTTTATAAAGACAGCCCTAAAGTTGTTCAATTTCATATTGTTTTAAATGGATTGGTCTGCAATTGGCACATTTTCCATATGTATAACAAGTATTGATAAAAACAATAGAAATATATCATTTCTTTGTTCTTCTGATATATTTCTGGAAATCAGAATGTTGATAAGAGGTCTAAAGTGATTATATATATAATTATGATGAATAGTATTTTGTTTAGAACACTTTATTATCTACTATATAATTAAATGTCATATCAGATCATGTATCCAACACTTACCAACAACATCCATATATAATTATTCTGTGGTTTGTTTTCACATATAATAATGTCAATACTCTCAATATAATTATTTATGGAATAACAGATATTATAATATAGACCAATTCCCTTTAAAACAACAATGGTCAGTTAAATGATTCAAGGCAGCTAGGGTATGTCTGTTACACATAATTATGCATCTCTATAAAACCTACAAATGTATGTTTATCTTTTCTTTTTATATTCTTTCAAAAGGGAATGTACTAGGGACTAATAATAAAACTAATATACTTTTTAACTGGAAGGACTGCTTCACAAAATTTCTTTAATACTTTCAGAGTTAATGCTGGAAAATCAATAAGTAAATGACAATTGCTTGTTTCATAAGTTTGCAATATGAAAATAAATAACATCATATAATCTTGTATATATATTTTTTTCAATAATAATTAACACATTGCCTTTCCTTGTTCATAGCTATGGGAGCATGTTTGTGTACATGTCTTATAGAACAACAACAACAAAGTCATATGACCACTGTTGAATTTTTTTTACAATGTACTTCACAACTTATTTCTCAATCCACATCAAATGCCAATTTTAAACCAGTACTGGATTGGTCAAACCTCACAGTGTGACCTTGACCTTTAAGCTTCAATTCAGATTCCTGCGTGCCAAACATAGAAACATCTCCTCATTCAGCTTCTGGACAAAAAAAGTGAACTTCTAACCTCTAAGTATCACCTCAACTTTTTAGCTATACTTCTGCTTCTTCTGTTTGAATACCTCACACTGCTTTATTTCTACCGAGATATTTTAGAGTTCTTCCATCTTTCATTCCATTGTGAAGTTACAAAAATATTCTGAAAACCTGGACATACATACCGGGTACTTTAATTTTAGTTTTGACTGAATCATTTTCTATCTTTTTCAATCTTGTACAGTACAGTTCTTTATATTTAGAAGAAGGCAAAATGACAATCAAAGGACCACTAGTTTATAGTGAGGTCAAGCAGAACATACCAAATGCAGTCTGACCAGGCTTTATCACTACTGGTTGACTAAAACCTCAAAAATTAATTATGGACGGTTCCAAAGGTGGAATCTTCTTAAGTCTATTCAATTCAGCAGGATAAAAGCTAAAAAGAAAAAATATATCAAGGAAGACTGTATGTTATGGTATAAATTTTTCCTGAGGCTGAAATCCACCTACAAATATGCTGTTATGATATCATATAACCTGTTGTGATATCATATGACCCGACTGGAATAAATATCAGTATCACAAAATTTTGAAATAATAATAAAGTTTTTGTTCTCGTTCATCTAAGACACTACCATTATGGAAATCTCATGATTTGCCTGCAGTTATCTGATTTTTCCATTTATTATCCAAAAATGAAAATGTAAGGCATCTTTTTTATTACTCTTTGGAATAATTATTATTGCTTTCTTAACCATAACCTAGTCCTTGCTTTCACTGGATTCAAAATTAAAGTTTTAGGGACAGACATGAAGATAATTCCAGTTTATAATTAATAGATGTTCTGTACCCTGTCACTTCAACTTCATTGAAAACTCTTTTAAAAAACCTGGCTCTTTTATAAATGCCTACACTATATACAAAGAACACATGCACACGGCAACATGCATCTGAAGAAAAACTTTCATCTTGTAATTTCATCATGAAGTTATGTGTGTTTTTTTTCATATTTACTTTAGAAACAAAGTAGAATTGTTTCGGGTATTTTTTTAACCTAAACATTTGCTCATGATATTTCTAGATATATCTGCCATCTAGTATATATCTTAGACACTGAGAGAAATGTCTGAAACATGTATATAATAAGACCAGCTGTAATTCAACCTCTAAAGCAAAAAGAATGTGTGCTTTTCTATGGCAGTGACCATAAAAATGTGCAAGAGAATAATTATGTAATTAATTAAACTTTAAAGACCAGTTCCTGCATAGATTTTGTACATAAATTTGTTTATAATTTAACAAGCCTGAAGTTTATTTGAACCACAATAGAGTCCGCTTTCTTGAACCTGTACAGGAAACCTGTTTGTAACCCCAGTAGGGATCAAACCTGCAAGCCCTAGGTTGAGATCCTGACACTTTAACCATTATGCCACATATTATAACCTTCTATCAAGTTGTCTTCTAAAAATAATTCCTTTGCACTAACAGAATAAGTTGTGGGGGAGTAATGTTAATAGAACATGCACCTTGTTGGCAGACTGTGACACTGTAAAATTCATATAGTAGGTTTCCTGGTACCAGGAAGAACCTTTCTCCCATCCTAACTCAACTATAGATACTTTCTGGATAAGATTACAGTACAGAAACGATTGACGGTTTCATTAGTTAATTGAATCATTACTCCAATTTCTGGACTCAATTTCAGTTCTCTTACCTATATACAAGACTCCAATTCAGAGACTTGAGTGTCGACTTCAATTTTGGACTTGTGTAGCCTTTTGAATCGCAATTAAAGCCTGAAAGCCATCAATGATCAAGATTTCAAATTAAAAATATATTTATCAATCAAGAGCCAAATTAGCTTTACTTTATTAATGTGCTGTCAACTTATATTATTTTCCTGAGGAAACAATTTGTGAGCGCATTTCCTTAACATTGATGCCAAATAATAGTCTATGACACCAACATGTATATTTATACAGTTACCCTCTAACAATCACATTTCCAGGACTTTATAGGTATAGTACTTCCTAAATTATATAACACCCTTGCAAGGCTTATAACTGTCATAAGATTTACACATATGTATATACATATCATTAAGACTGGTCCATCTTCAAGTATGTACACACGTACATTAAAAGTCTGTCACATTGGCTTGAGACTTTTCCAAATACATAAGATCTGTCCCAAGTATAGATGAAAAGATTTTAAGTTAATTAATAGATAATTAATTGTCAATTATAAAATTACATACTGTGTTAATTGGCAATTAAATATGTTACAATTCAGATCCAATCTTTATTAACATACCAATTAAAACTATGTCTTAAGTTATGTTATCACTTAAATAACTATATCTTAAAATCGTGTATTATATATACGACACACACTCACACAATATATCACACAAATATTAATAATGTAAATAAAATGGGAATTCCTTTTCATCATGTTCGAATGTACCACTCTGGTCGACCTACATTCTCCGGAGTATTTACTATAATTTACTACAAAAATATTCTGAAAGCTAAACAAAATTATGTCACATTCCTTACCCGAATTAAATCCACAATCGCACAAAAATAACTTATCCGTTTCTATTTTTGAGCCTATCTGATACCAAACCGTAGACGACTGGCTATTTTTGGATATCGTCTTTACTGACGTACTGACAGGCGCGCGCTAAAATTCTTCCGCATAGCTCACTGTATAAACTAATGCCTAAAACAATTTTCACTTAATTCTGATTAAGACATGTACATTTTTGTCATATTTGACAATATTTTTAAATATATATCTCTGACAAGACTTCAAGAATTATTTTTATTGGAACTAATTTAATCGCGCATCTAAGAGAAATGTCGGTTTCTACGTAAAGCGGTTACGTGCGTCATTATTGACCCAGTTTCGCTTCCTGCCGAGACTGTTTGAACTATTGAGCATTGATTTGATTTCAATCGTTTTAGATTGAAGTAGAATCGAAGTTTGTATGTTTTGAAACAAAGGACCTGATAAGCACTTTTTTCTGTAAATTGTAATTAAGCTATTGACGTCATACGACATGTATAGGCACTTAATTTATTTAATAATAAAAGGGAGATAACTACATTTCCCGCCATATGTCATCGCAGTCATAACATCATCTAAGTTCATCGAGTTGACACCGATCATCACCAATGGAATATTTTCCGACACACAATCACGGCTTCAAGTAAATAACTAAAGCCGTACACATACATTATACAGCGCACGATTAGTTTACCTTATATATTCCATTATTTATGATGTATTTTTTTTATTTATATTTTAGCAGATGTCACGTACATTGACAAACATGCATGTGCCAAAGACATGAATGAATGGCGGTTTGAAAAAAACTTATTTCGTCATCCTGTAATACATGTAATACATCCTTGCTATGAATACAGACTTATTTATTTTCAAAAAGTATACAATGTATGATATTGGTCCTGTTATTATTTTCTTTAAATGTGCACAACGTATGGTCCTTTACTAGAATACAATTATCAACGAAGCGCGGGGGGCATCAATGACCCTAGGGTGGGGTCAGGATGTCACTCGTGTTTTTACTAGAAATCTGCCGCATGTTTAATATATTAAGATTAAAATATACACAGTGAGTGCCACTTATCCTTAACTTGTATAATTTATGGATCTTCACATCAGTCCATAGCCGACTAATGTCCTACATTTCCGTTAACTTTACGTTGGCTTGCATTTTTCAAAGATTTTTACGGAATTCGCCTGCACCTGATTGTTTTTGACTGCATTATATCTATCAACCAATAATTCTATGTAAAATTGAAGCGCCCCACACTAAATTCATATAATAATGTCCTAGAATACTCGATTGTTGAATAAGCTTAACGTTGAAAGCATTATATTTTTTTTTTCATTTTCAGAGGATATTGATGATCATTTAAAAGAGCCAAGTGCACTTGATTAATTCAAACACATTTAACTAGTATTAGATCGAACACATTTAACTATAAGATCGATGTTTAAATTTTTAAATACAAATCTATTCAATATGAAAATGCTGATATATTATTATATACCAAAATATATTTAAAAAAATAAATAGCAATATTTAATTTGAAAATATGCATGGTCCGCCTCGTCTCGAGTCACGGTCCGCCCTGTCCCAAAATATGGTCCGCCCCGTCCAAACATACGGTCCGCCCTGGTACGGTCCGCCCTGTCCCACGGTCCGCCCTGTCCTACGACCATCACGAAATCTTTAATAAAACAAATGCATGTACTGAGTATGGATTTTGACCCTCCACCCAAAAAATCGCGTATTTTTGTTCTGATCTTACGAGGTCATCATTAATTATTAATAAAATAAAATAAAAGCGAAAAAACTACTTAAACTAGTAATCACACCGTTGGTTCGAGCCTTTTTTTGGGATCATGACCATGTTTCCGCGAATGACACTTACAGGAAGCGGATTCGAGAGCCGTTCAGATAAGCTTAAAGTTTTCATCACAATCTACATATATCTAGCGAGTTAAAACAAATACATTTGTATGTTCAAACAAGAAAAGGGACGACATTAAGTGATTACATCTATACATAAACTTGAGTGTTTCGTAGATTTCGCATTTATAATTTCTTGAGTAGATGACTACCAAAACATACTTTGTTTAGTTTTATGCCAGTCCCTTAGAATAATTCCAAACTATCAAAGAATTCTAAGAATTGTTTGTGCTGTTATGGCATGTAAAGTTTGTGGATTGTGAGAGTCATCCTTGTAGATACAATGATCTCCAGCACACATATCCGGAAATAACCGGATGCCGTGGCAATCCCTTTTGAACAGTTAAAGTGGAAATATCCACAAAGAATAAGGTTCACCTCTGATGAAAAACAAAAGCGATTTTCTCCAAAGAAATTCGTTATAATTGATTTACAGTTTAACGAAACAATATTTTGTGGAAAGTAGACTATTTAAGAAGCCAATGATATACATTCTTTGCTGTGAACCTTTATAGATATCAGTTTTTGCCACTTTTCTGAAACAGTTGTTTATGGCATTGGCGTTTCTTCCTTAAATCAAACACGCCAAAAAGCTAGTTTATCAATCTCAATTTACATTTCCACAAATTAAAGTGGTACGTGAGTATAACATCTTTTGAAAACATTCATGGCATCAATAGAATTGCATGGTCATGTTTTACATGTATGTGATTTGTTTTCCACGAGAATGGAAAAAAATGATAATCAACCCCATCTTGTCGTTTCATTATTTTACAAATTATCCATCACTTTCCGTCGCTTAGTGGCTAGAAAATTGTCCAACCTTTTGAGGTATTACTATCACCCCTCGTGATTATATTCCTATGTGTCAAACTCCGAATCATGATATACTAGTACCTCGACAAGGTTTGGTGATCTGTAAAAGCCAAACATACGTTGAAATGGAAGTAAAGACGTCCTTCTTCATTAGGAAAATAACAAACAAACCTTCATCAACCTACTTTGAACCAAGTCCTTTTTGGCTATTATTCTAGTGGACTAGACTAAGTGTCAGTTTTATACATGTGCATTACTTTTGTATTGGAGTTTTATTTTATAAATTTTAACAAGGTAAAGATATATAATTACATGAATTTTGAAACACAATATGTTCCTTTCTATGAACCCAAGCATTATAAGATAACTAAGAAATGCATACAATAAAGCGCGTAAAAGGACAGTCGTTTCGCTTGACGAACGTTTCTTAGTTTCATCGTTATGAATTACCAGCTGAAATCTCACAACTGGTCTATGAAATGACAATAATATGTACACGTGAAAGAATGTCCCGGAATTATGTCTATCATGAAGAAATCATTTTCAAATGTATTCTCATTTTATTGTGTGAGCGAAAAAGCATGATTTTTTAAACCACGCCGAAACGGTTCTATGAATATCTGCTTCATAATAAATACTAAGAACAACTTCCAGTTTTTCTATTTAACTTTTAGGCAGCAAATTAATCTAACCATGCGATGATTGCAGTCTAAGATCAGATCATATAGTCTGCACTGCTTTTTATTTAGTCAGTACATAATTTGAAAATTTGCCTATAATGATTGTTTTAGTCTTGATTGAAAACTGGACAAGTTCATTTGACATATTTAGCATGTCACCTAGTGTGTGCGTGCGTGCGTGTGTGTGTGTGTGTGTTTTCTTTAAATAAGCTAGGGCACTGAGAATACGGACCCCGGACATGTCACCCAACCTAAGGTATTTATAAAACAGTCTTTGTAATTTATATTGCATTACCAGTGTCTGTGAGACATGTAACATAATATTATACTAACTATTGTTTAATTATGTTCAAGGTTAGATACAACTTAACAAATGGCAGTTTATTATATAATAAAAAAATAACACCACTGAAATTTTCCTGAAAAAAAAAAGGAAATTAAAATAACAAATAAATAGATACTTTTGGTAATGCATCTCCTTCATATACATAATGTCATAAGTGTACAATTTTACATGGATTATGTATTGAAAAGACGAAATTATCTCTACTTTAATTTTGTTGTTTGCAATACCGCACACCGAGTAACAGACTTTAGTAAGCCATTAAAGTCACATGATAATCACGTGATAATCACGTGATGATATCAAGTTTAAAATGGCAGAACTACGCGCGCCAGACTGTCAAATTTGGTAAAAAAAAATCTGATTGAAAGTTTCTGTTTTAAATTATTTTGAATCGTTGATCAAAGATATGGAAGTAAAGAACAAAGAAACGGTAGATAAAGACGATGTAGATAAAAGAAAGTCAATTAGACAGAGAATTCGTAAGTTGTTTTTTGCACAATTGATCAGTGGCAGTGTTCATAATCATATTTTGCATAAAGTATTAGGTGATAGATCTATATATGTTTGTTATTTAAATCTGTGAAATTAAAGTGTATTGTAACAGTTTTTCAGGACTTTCAAAAAAAATGTAGATCAAACATTGAATTAAATATTTAAAGGTCTTCAGCTTTTTAAGTTTTGTGTAGGTGGAGCTTTTGTATACTTATTGATTAAGCTGTTTTAGTAATCCAAGCAAATCAAAGAAAAATCTTAGAAAAAATTACATCCTGATGAAGGTCTTGAAAGACTGAAACCGGTAGATCTTAGAATAAACCAGTTATAAACCATCCTGATGTTTGATGTGTATTCTCTCCTTCCCTGGATTTACTTGTTAAAAAATTACTTATTTAGAGTGGGAGGTCATGCTAGTGGATTAGCATATTTTCATATATATTATATAAAGTATAATCTATATAGTGGTTGAATGTTAGTATGTTATTTTCTTCATATTGAGAATTTGTGAATATTAATGGAATTTTTATTTGGTTGGTGTTACTGTGTGTATACATCATTGATTTCATACCAATGAGAATTTAGTCTTCACAATTCAATTTTCACAGAATTATGTTGATGCCAAAGTCATAAGCTTCTATATTATCCATAACTGAGTCCACCCTGCAAGTATTAGACCATCTTGGTCAAGTCCCTTTTGTGGCCTTAAATGCTTTATACAGTTTTTTTTTACTGTATTATTAAAAGTCAGACCATTATTCAAAAGCATGACAAATGATATCAAAGAGGTAGACTGTTTTAATATAAAATAAGATGCTGCACATTTTGGTTATATTATTGAAGATTCCTGATTTTGTAACAATTGGCTCAGTCAGTGGTTTTTTTGTCAAAATTGTGAAGGGGCCTGGGCCTGTTCATTTTGTGAAAAAAAGCGTGCTATGTCATAAAATTGTGAAAAAAAAGAAGACATATTACTTTGCATTTCGCGACATTTTGAAACTGGAAATGGTTGATTATAATTTCTGACCTGTGTAAAATCGGCTTCGAGTCGGTACTTTAACCCAGTTAACATGCCCAAAAACCATTTAACTTGATTAAAACTATTTCTGTGTTATTGCAATTAGGGTAAATTAAGTTTTACATGAAGGTAAACAATGTATTTTGAAGATATAGTCCCAATATTTTGTGAAATCTCTTTTGAAATTGTGAATTTTTTTCCCCAGCTTTGTGAAAAAAAAGTGCAATTTTGAATTGTGAAGGGGCCTTATATCGGCCCCTGTTATAGAAGGAAAAAAAGCCCTGAGCAGCTGCATGAATAGTAACTTTAACCTTAATTCTCCATGAATAATTGATGTTGAACAAAAGTCTGGAGGATTTAGTTCACCCAGAAGTACATACAGAATGTGAGGTGGTTATGTGAGAAATTGAAATCAGTCTTTGGTTGTTGTGTGTTTTTGTTGTTGAAGACAGCATGCCAATAGCAGAGTATTCCTGTCTGCTGTGAAAGATGGCGCATCTAATATAGTAAAAAAACTTCAAATAATATCTCCTGGGCCGTGCTTTAAAGAAAGTCTTTAGTGTATCCTAAGTCTTAGGACATAAAATCAACTTAGGACTTATTTAAGACAGTTTCATTTTTTATCTTCAGTCAAAAACTGTAGACTATAAATAAATTCATTCTCATGAGAAAAGTTAAGAAATACAATGACAGACCCTTTTATTCGCAACATGTAAATGCCCATCATACAATGTATCATATTTTATATTGTCTCATTGAATGATAATGCTTTTCCCCTGCATTTGTGGCAATGTAATAAAAAAGTAATCTGACCATAATCCATAAGCTAGTTTTTGTGTTGCCTTGAAAAAGGCGACATATAGGGGTTACTTTTGTCGGCGGCATCATTGTTAGCGTCGTCAGCGTCCCCTTAAGCTTGTCCGAAGCATAAGTCAGTCATGATAAGTCCGATTGACTTCAAACTTGGTATGCATGCTTCTTATAATGATCCAAAGTGCAGTGCACAAAACCGGTACTCTGCACTTCTTAATTTTGAGTTATTGCCCTTTGTTAATTTTCATACTTTATTCTTGTCAGGGCCATTTCTCCTAATGTATAAAAGCTATGGACTTGAAACTTCAAACTCGTACTGTTACTAAACGCACAGAAATCATGGAGAGGTAATTGCACTATTTGGTATCTTTAAGTAAAGCTTTAGCTTTTATCTTCTTTTTTTTCAAATATGCATACCTATCTGACAATATTATAAACTTTTTTATGTGATTATATAAAATGGAATTTCTTCAGCAAACATTTTAAAACAAATTAACTTTGTTCAATGATTATGAAGATGTGTTCTACAAAAGGATAGGCTTTATTTTAAAAAGAATACTAAAACATTAAGCATTTATCATAAAATAAATATGTACAAATTGGATATAGAAAAAAAAGACAAAGTTTGCATTTCACTACTTGCACATTAAAATTTTATAAGTTCCTCTAAATGTGGGTTGAAGAACAGCAGTGGAACCAGGACTTTGTTCCACACGTTGATGTTATTGTATGTGTACTATTTTTTATGCAATAAAAGTTGAATCTCAAGGGGCAGGTCAATGAATGAATTTGTGAATTTGAAGAAATCCTAATGTACACCTCTGCATTATTTGATGCACTTAGAGCTACAGTGGGTGAAATTAACACTAGCTTGATAGCAAGTAGGTTTCCTCTTAAGCTTGGAAAAATTTACAGTTTACTAATGAAAATTGCTTAGTTTTTAGCCTAAACACTTCTATGGATGTTTCTAAATACAAAATTTCATAATGTTATGTCTAAGTCGTGAATTCTGTTCAAGCCAGTGCTAGGTGAGTGGACACTAGTTTACACTTAACCACTACCATGCTCAAACAGACAGACCCTGAAACATTTTCTATATTACCATTTTGAGCAATCCTCATTTTGTCATTATTGCTTGTAATTTCAATGTTATTGTAATATTTTGATGTGTAAGTTTGTAAAAGATTGATATAATTGTTGTAAAAGTTGCCAAGCGTAAGTTTGTCATTGACAGGTAGAATATATATAATTATACATGTTCAGCAGCTGTTGCTGATTAACTGTGAAAGCTAGCGGTGATGATTTGCTAACTACCCTCATAACATACCTATACTGCCATAAACATCAATGTAGTCTGACCAAATTCCAGACTGCTAGTTGCCCAGTTTCAATATCCTGATGTTGCCACCCCTTAAATTGATAATAAGAAATTCCTAATTTAATGCTGGATGAGTCCATTTCGCAAATTTATCAGCTGTTGCCACTGAAAATGTTGTTCTATAATGAAAACTGAGGTGGCTCTTGTATATATGGTTAGATATACTGATGAACAGATGGATAAACTTAATGGTATTTTGTTACAAATAATTGTGATAATGAATCTAGATTTCTTTTTTTTTCTAATTCATTTGTATGATATAGATTTATACTGTAAGGCCATTGAAGAATTTATGTTTGTGTCTGGTCTTTTACCTGTCCTATAAATTTGATGATTTTAAATTTGTGCACTGACTAAATACAAGAAAAAGTAAACAGAAGTTGATCAACAAAAAAGGACAAAAGTAATAATAATGAGATGGAAACACACAAGTTTGGTAAGGGGACACTGGATAAAAATGCTAACATTATTTATCAATTTCTCCATATTGTGATTTTTATGACAAAGCATCTTGTTTCAGTTACACTATATGATTATATACATGTATTGTATGTATTTATTATTGTTATTTTTTGGGGATATGTTGTAGCAACTTTTCATGGAACCGTGTAACATGAAAATATTCTCATCAAGAACACTCTGAACTATATGTTTTTTATACAAGATAAAAAATCAAGCAAAGCTGTATCACAATAACAGAGTCAATAATATTCTTTATGATTTACCTGAAATTATTGGAAACACCTGCAGAATTTATGGAGTTATATCTATTGATTGAAGACAATGACAATGCTATTACTATCATTATTAATAGGTTTTAGCTCACCTGAGCACAAAATGCTCCAGGGGCGAGCTTGTTCACAACCTACAATTTCAAAACTTTGGGCACATTTTGAAAGTATTTTAGTAGAAATTACCAATATTTTTAATTAGGCACTCTTACAGGTGTTTGAAATGGATAGAGTTAGGTTACATTTTTAATTTTTTATACTATACAAGTATAAAAAATTATAAATCATTTAGATTGCTTGGATTGGTAGCTGACTGTTATTTTTTTCTCAACAATTATCAATTAAAATAATTTTTCTCAAGGATAATATTACAGATAATTTAGTTTTATTATTTCTGAAAAAAGAGCATATCTTATTTCCAAACATCAATCAGAAAAATATCCATATAAGTCTAAGACTATTCATTAAATTTTGTTTAAATTTGGCATTCAAAAGTTGTTTTAGGGACTGTAAACAACAACAACAATTCAACAATGTTATTAATTTTTCAGTTAATCTTTCAGTTTCTTATACTGCCCATTTAGGGTTTAAATTTAGTATTTTTATTCAGCATTTACCTATAGTAGGGTATGAATGATTCACAGCTTCATTCATGCATGTAGCAGCTGCTGAAGGATGTCTTTGGAAGCCTTAAAACAATGCATGAGCACATCAATGCCCCTGCATGAATGACTACAATGTACCAAGGGAGGTAACTGTTCTAAGCATTTTATGCTTTGTCTGAGAGAAGTTATGTCTACTTTGGAATTGGTATATACCAGTAATGGATGCACTATTTCCAATGCTTACACTTGGGAAAATTCAAAATTAAATGCTGAGTTACGCTACAAAAGACAAGCACATTTCAGGGTGTTTTATTTATTATAAAACAAGTAGCTATATAGCTATATTAATACCGCAAAATGCCCTCAATAAATTTACCATACTAATTGGTGGAACAACTATTGTTTTGCAGCCAGCTGCCCAGATAGCTTATTCCCATGCATGATTTTATCATCCCCGGCAGGATTCAAACTTACAGCTGCTAGGGGCAAGTGATTCAATTAACATGTATTATATTAATTTTGTTGGTCTTTAAGTCACACCAACATTGTCAAGGTCATATAGGAGCTTTCCAACTTTTATGGCACAGCCAAAACTGAGGATTCCTTTTATAATATCATTTCAAACACAAGCAGGTTTCTGTATAGAGCCAAAATTTCAGTAAACCTGCTGATTCCTGATAGGATTTGAACCCACAGCAGTTAGGGGCAAATGATTTGAAGTCCCACTCAGCCACTGGGGCTCCTACTAGTAATTCAGTCAGTGGCGACCTTAGTATACATGCCTTTATGTTAGACACATTAAGAAATTGTTTGTTGTTTGTATTCTAAGTGACAGAAAAATGAATTGTCGCAAGTTCTTTTCATGTCAGACCCTATTGTTTGTGTTTCCCTCTGTTTGTGCTTGGCTTACACTTGACCAAATGGACTTGTTTGACTTTCAATACTGAACTCTATTATCAGTTATGACGTTAAGCAGCAGGGCCCTCAGTTCACAAATTTTGGTGCAAAAAATGGGGCATAATTTTCCTCCTAAAACTAATGGTTATGCAGAAAAATTACCAGGAATTGAACAGCATGGAAATTACTCCCTCCTTCAGGTACAGGTTCCCCTCACAGAGAGAGAGAGAGTCCTGTCCAGATGAAAATGTAAAAATGGCAAGGCAACAGTATAGGGCCTGGTCAGACTGTGCAGATTTACAGGCTGGCATTCAGGTTCAAATATTATCTGTATAGAAAGGGCCTCACTTCTTTCCAGCCAGGTTCCCGAAGGTTGGTGGTTCTACTCAGGTGACTGAAGTAATGTTAAGACAGGCAACTAATAGGGTCCTTCCCCACCATAAAAGCTGAAAAGTCTTTATATTGTCATCTTAGTGCAGTAATGTGTTAACTACTTATATAACTTAATAGGAGTTAGCCCGTTATGCCCTTTTACAAAGTGGTGCTGTGACTGATAAACAACAACAACAAAAAACAAAAAAAACACACCAAAACTTCTGGTTAGGGGTGAATATTGTAGGGCACTTGTTGCAAGGTATATGGTAAATTTCTATTTTATCTGTTCTTGTCTGTTCTACAAATATTTATTGTGGCAATAAGTTTTATGAAATTTTGATCTGATATTATTGAGAACAGGTCTGGATGAGAATTTAAAGATGATATCATTAATGTTTTCACCCTTTGTTTCTTTAGTAACATATATAACTATATACTATCACTGAAAATTTATTTTCATAAAAGTTTATTTTCATATGATTTCTTGGCATTTATCCACCCATTTTACTTTGTAAATTGTAATTAAAACTAAGCACTATGATGTGTTTGTTCTCGATTTATTTTCTGTAACAAATCTGTTCATTCAGGATATTTTGGCTCATATGGAAGCATGCAGCTTTAAGCATGGTTAAAATTCAAATACTGTTATTGTTAGAATAGCCTGAACTGCCAATAAGAACCATTAACCATCTTAAAGTCTTAAATGGACTTACAGGCTGGAAAATTTTAAAATACATTTTGACAAAATAGTGAACAGTGCAGACAATGATGAGACAGCACAGAAGTAAAGACTGATCTTGGTCTACAATGGTCATAATTATATACGTAATAAGTCAGTTGCCATGCAACCAGCAGGCAAAAGTCAAAGCTCAAAGTGTTTAAATTACTTGATAAAGCATGTAATTTTTCTTTTTCTACTGTTTCTAAAATGTTGATTTTAGTATTGGCACATATTTAAGTCTGTTTAGACAAATTTAAGAGATTAAAAGAATAATAATCACACTTAATTGTAGGCTGTATACAAAAACACCAAATGCAACAGAAACTCAAGAAGAGTTTTCAAGTTCTCCTGATTAGTATTGAAACAACAGTTTATGTTGTTGTTGCTGTTGTTTTGCTGTTGTTTTGCTGGTAGCAGGTGTTTGTTTCAATCAATTACTTTAGAACACTTTATAGGTTATAGACAATTTCTTTAAAGATCATGCACAGTGAATTTGCTCATAGTATGAAAAAAGTTTTGTGTAAGGAATATAAAGAGTTTAGAGAAATCATACAAAATTTATGATAAATTTCTTTTTACATTAAATTTTACGGAAATGAAGTGTTTACTATAAAGTTGAAAAAGCTTTAGTTTAAAACAAACCTTATAACCAAGTTACATTCTTGGCAGATATTGATTGTATCATAGATAAAGAATCAGATTAACTTATCTTGAAACTGTTTCATATTTTGAAAGGCTTGATCCTTACCTGAAACACACAAGTCATACAGAATTAGTACTGGTTTCTGTACCTTAATAAGGACTTAATATCAGCTTACAGTCAACCAGTAATGAAACCCTGACCGCCATTATACTTTAGTACATTACCTGTTAACCACTAGTCCAAGCCATTAACCACTATTATACTAAAGCCTGTTTAAACCACTGAGCCCAGTACACAATGCTTTAGTCCAGCCTGTTTAAACCACTGAGCCAATTACCAATTACTTAAGTCCAGCCTGTTTAAATCCTGGTATCCAGTACCCAATGCTCTGGTCCAGCCTGTTTAAATCACTGTATGCATTTACCCAATCTTGTAGTCCAGCCTGTTACAATCACTGTACCTAGTACCCAATGCTGTAGTCCAGCCTGTTTAAATCACTGTACACATTTACCCAATGCTATAGCCCAGCCTGTTTAAATCACTGTACCCATTTACCCAATTTTGTAGTCCAGCCTGTTTAAATCACTGTACCTAGTACCCAATGCTGTAGTCCAGCCTGTTTAAACCACTGAATCCAGGACCATTTACTTTAGTCCAGCCTGTTTAAATCCCTGTACCTAGTCCCCAATGTTCTAGTCCAGCCAGTTTAAACCACTGTACCCATTTACCCAATGCTGTTCACCATCCAGCATGTTTAAATCACTGTACCCATTATCCAATGCTGTAGTCCAGCCTGTTTAAATCACTGTACCTAGTACCCAATGCTGTAGTCCAGCTAGTTTAAACCACTGTACCCATTATCCAATGCTGTAGTCCAGCCTGTTTAAATCACTGTACCTAGTACCCAATGCTGTAGTCCAGCCTGTTAAAACCACTGTACCCATTATCCAATGCTGTAGTCCAGCCTGTTTAAATCACTGTACCTAGTACCCAATGCTGTAGTCCAGCTAGTTTAAACCACTGTACCCATTTATCCAATGCTGTAGTCCAGCCTGTTTAAATCATTGTACCTAGTACCTAATGCTGTAGTCCAGCCTGTTTAAATCACTGTACCCATTTACCCAATCTTGTAGTCCAGCCTGTTTAAATCAATGTACCTAGTACCCAATGCTGTAGTCCAGCCAGTATAAACCACTGTACACATTTACCCAATGCTATAGCCCAGCCTGTTTAAATCACTATACCCATTGACCCAATTTTGTAGTCCAGCCTGTTTAAATCACTGTACCTAGTACCCAATGCTGTAGTCCAGCCTGTTTAAACCACTGAATCCAGGACCATTTACTTTAGTCCAGCCTGTTTAAACCACTGTACCCATTTACCCAATGCTGTAGTCCAGCATGTTTAAATCACTGTACCAATTATCCAATGCTGTAGTCCAGCCTGTTTAAATCACTGTACCTAGTACCCAATTATGTAGTCCAGCCGGTTTAAACCACTGTACCAATTTATCCAATGCTGTAGTCCAGCCTGTTTAAATCACTGTACCTAGTACCCAATGCTGTAGTCCAGCATGTTTAAACCACTGTACCCATTATCCAATGCTGTAGTCTAGCCTGTTTAAGCCACTGTACCCATTTACCCAATGGTGTAGTCCAGCCTGTTAAAACCACTGTATCCATTATCCAATGCTATAGTCCAGCCTGTTTAAATAAATGTACCCATTACCCAATGCTGTAGTCCAATTTGTTTAAACCACTGAACAAAGTACCCAATGCTGCTATTATCAAGTCTGTTTAAAACTGTACCCAATACACTATGCTGTAGTTTAATTTGTTTAAACCACTGTACCCAGAACTTCCTTAAATATGATTACAAATGGTAGCCCTAGGGACAATGGGCCCTTCAGTATTCTCTGACTACTAAACCTGATTTGCCTTGTGATCTGCAGTAAGTATTGAGTAAATTCTGAAAAGTTCAATCAATAGTTTTTCCTTAGACAGGGAAGTTTTGTCAAGAATGGTGCTCTCTGCATATTTGGGAAACAATTTTGCTGAGTGGAAAAATGATTTAGACTTAAGACGTTGAGGATTTATCTTTTCCTTGTAATTTACTTTTTTTCCTTGTGATGTTTATGTGAAAATACTTCATGCATATGAAAATGAATTAAATTTGTATGCTGAAAATCTGGAAATATATTCCTAAGTTTTTTACCTCATCATGATTATTTGAAAACAACACTTTATGGCTTTTAGTTTTCAAGGTGAGTAAATAACTGATACTCTAAAGTATTTTTTTTGAGTTATTTGACTTTTAACAAGAGTCCCTAAGACAACAGCTATTTGCTTTTTCTGCATCTATGTTGGTTGCTGGATCTAACAGTGATTTAACCCTTAACCTGCTAACAGGTTTGCTATTCTTTGAATTTGGAGCAAAGGAATGAATTGAAAATTGTATTTTGTGCTATTCTTCACCTGATTTGAGTGAAAATGCTTTTCAATTTTGGACTATTTTTCTCAATTAGAATAATTATTATTCTGGAAAAACAGTGAAAGTGACTGATCTGAAATTTTGTACACAAGTTATTGGTCTTGAAACATACAAACAAACAAAACAAACAAGACCTACATTAAATGGACTATAAATCTGGAGACATTATTTGCAGCCCCATCATGTCAAAAAGCCTCAGTGGAGTCCCTTTTAGGGATTTGAAAATACTAAACCTAAGCTACAGAGTAGAGTATGGTCAGAATAAGGTGAATCACTTTCGGTTCCAGCAGGTTAAGCTTTTACAAGCAGTAAAGTCTCAGCCAATGGTCAGCCTGCTCAAACTGTTCTTGTTGAGATATTTAGATGAAACAATCTGTTGTATAAATACAAAAGCATTAATTTAGTATTGATAAATGAATTACTTACATACTATAATAGCTTATGTTACTTTCATAATTATAAAACTTGTAATATTATATGCATAGAGAGGTATGTATGGTGATCCTTTGCTTAATATGCTCTATGTATACTTAAGTAAAGGACCTCAAGCACTATGAAAGTAATCAGGATATAATACATCTTTTTAATTGTCTTCCTTGCATGAAGAAGGAAACTCTTATAATAGGCCCTGATACATGTGACTTGTTGCGAACTGCAACTGAAGATGGTCCAGGTCATAATATTTTCCCCATTACTTTATTAAAAAATAATTTCCTTAGTTTTTATGGGGAAAAGTGTAGAGCCCACTCATTCACAAGTGCCCAGTACGTAGAATTAAAGAAAACAAAGAAAGTCAATGCTTCTGTTAAAAAATGAAATGGTGTGTTTGATGATTTAATTTTACCTTAAAATGCTGATTTTCCACCCCAAGAAACATTCTACATATGAGTTACTCACTAAAATGAGTGGCCCTGGGCCGTGTACTTCATTCCATTGAAAATAATGAAAAAAAGTTATTATCAAGAACTGCCTGTTTTAATGTTGTTTTTTTGCCCCATGCAAATCACAAATAGGCACTGTGATAAGGTGAGTGCATAATGTAGGACAGTGTTTAACTCACCCCACTAAATAAGGTAAATAGATTTCTCCATTTTACAATGTGGACAAAACCATTCATGACTTCAAAATATATACAGACTGGGTCGTCAGCTGCCGAGTGGTTAAGGTCGTTGACTTCAAACCACTTGCTCCTCACTGTTGTAGGTTCGAATCCCAACAGTGACTTTAGACTCTTTCATGTGAGGAAGTTATCCAACTAACTTAGGAACATTGATGATTATACTCATGTACCAGCTTGTGCCTGAAATAATGCATGGAGGGTCACCTGAAGTCTTCCTTCACCACTGAAGCTCCAAAAGTTGCCAAATGACCAGTCACCTCTACTGTGATGGTGTAACTTAACCTCCACCCACCCCACCCCTACCACCACCACAGCCCCCCCCCCCCCCCCCCCAAAAAAAAAAAAAAAAAAAAAAGAAAAGGGAAAAGAACAGCAATGACTTTGATCAGACAGCATGTATTATTGTGCTGGCTTATCTTGGTATGAACTAATACATGGTAAAATTCTGTAGCCACCAGGTGTCTGAGGGATAATTGTAATCAATGGGAATAAACTGATTATATTTAACCTACTGTTTCATGTGTTAACACTTCAGAAAAAAAAGAAATTCTTTTCATTTCATTTTCTCATATTTAAATTACATCTCAGTATGCTTAATAGAATAAATACTATTCCCACTGTGAACTATATAGACGTCTAAATTATTGGGCAGATTTTGCCGAGATATGGTTAGAATTTAAATACCCGTAGCGATAACATTTTACGCATTTACCGCATTTACCATTTATATTTATGATATTAATTTCATGAAGTTATTTTTTTTTTTTCATTTATGAAATATTTGTGGTGATTTTCTAGTATTGGTTAGAACATATAAGTACCATAATAGTATGTGTCTTAGTTATAGTGAATATTATATTCTGCAGCATGTAAATGTCACCAGTTAACGATGACTTAGCTAAATGTTTCCTGGCTTCTTGTATGTGGAAAAATTGGTGACATACACGTTTATATTACTTCCTGGCAGATTGGTTGTTGTGGTTGTTGATTTTTCTCGGATATGTAAATAATTCTGTTTATGTGCTCCAGTATAAAATTGGAGCATTGATAATCTGTAAGAGTGTAAAAATGTAGGTTACAGTTTACGTTTATTTCTACAAGATAAGAAAATGATGGATTTTGATTTTCGGGGTTTGTATGTTTTGATTGTTTACAGAATATAAAGAATTTATATTATTTCAGTCATGTACAATGTATATTCAAATTTTTGAATATTTTTGCTGGTTCAATACTGAATTATTTCTTTTTCTGTTGCATCATATACATATTTTCAATATACATAACTAAATTCTGTATAATACAATATTCTGTCAAATGTTATGAGATCAACGATCATTCAATAATTTTGTACTTGAATTCTGGTTTCAAGCTTTGACTATAATACATGTACCTGTTCCATTCTTGAGCTGTAAATGATGTAGATGATATTTGCTCATCTATAAGATATATAAGTTATTGATTTCATAGAAATGTAATATTAATACTCTCGTTAGCATTCTTTTGCCTGTAAATATACAAAGTAGTCAAATATTATAAATTTTATCAATGAGAAATGTGAATTATACTATTCACTGTTTATAATCACATATAATACTTTTTATCACCATTAAACTGAATATTTATCCACAATTAAACCAAAATAGAATATAAAGGGAGATTTTTTTATGTGAAAATAGTTTGTTATGTGAAAATAGTCTTAGTTGTGAGATAAAAAAAACTCGCCATCTCCAATGAAAATAATTGGAATAGCTTTCACAGCTTACCAAGATATGTAACAGGTCAATATAGATGGTAAACAAACTAATATTCTTCAAACACAGGTGAGATGTTGTAGAATATTGTTGTTGTTTTTTTTATCTGTGTTAAGGTAAGTATGTATATTACCTGCCGAAGATTCAATCAACTTTTTGAAGCTGTGTGAAGATAATGACTGCAGATTTATATTACCAGCATTATAATTTGTTTTGTTGGGTTTTACCGGCACACCGGCAATGTAAAGGTCATATTGGGTCATAACTGGGTCTGAAACCACGATGTTGAGGGGCACCAGCATTATAGTCTAGCGGGGCCTGATGATAATTCTGTGTTACCTGTGCTGACACTTTATTTATAAGTATTTTTATACTAAGATACTATTACAATTAACCTGCTGGGGAAAACTGATTCTGCCCATGTGAAAAGTGCAGACTGTCAACAAGATAAGCAGGCACAACTCGTGCCCTCTGATCATGGTCTGCATGCACTGGTCACTATTTTGTCTGTAAATATTTTTGAAAATTTTCCTTAAAATGAAGGGTTAATTAAACTTATAAGGGGACTAGCTCCTATTTGGACAAGTTAATTACCTAGTCAGTGTGACAAGATATTGTGCTATTTTGTGTATATGCGAGATTCTGACCCAAAACAATAATAGCTCAGAATCTAGCTTTGGCACGTCAATATACTTTGACTAGTAAATTAGCATAAGTAAACATGGATAAATTTGGGTCATGTTTTTTTAAATTTCCTGAGCTAAGTGATACTTTTGTCACAACTGTTTTCAATTATCATAACTCGGGTAAAAACTAAGTAATTCAAGGTAAATTAAGCTCTGTTGTTCATTTACTGTTGTTAAAAGGTATCTGATATTCATTAACAACAGAAACAACAGTGATATATCTAGCTTTGCTGCAGTGTTTTCTTTTTCTGTTTTTCTGTATCAAAGATTCTACAGCAATCAATATCTTTCTCAAATTTTCTCCATTTTTATGAGAATGCTTTGAGATCACAATTAATTTATCTCCATTTTGACTATTGAAGAGTATTCAGATCTTCTTTTATACTGATATGTTTATTTTCTTGAAGTACTAATAAAATTGTGGTTACCATGGAAACAGATTTTATTTCATTAAGTATTTTAAAAGAAATTGAAGAAGTACTTTTCTTATATACAGATATATCATATGCTATGAACAATGTTTCTTTTTTCTTTTCATCTTTACTTTTTATCTATACAGCCAACTGGTTGAAACTAAATTAACTTGGGCATATATTAAATATACAAGGGGTTATCCAAAAATTCGTGGACTTTCTTTGTTGTGTAAAATATATTTGAGATATTAATTTGAACTTCTTACACTGCTTAGAAGAATTAATAACAAATAAACACAGAAAAATTCATGTGAGTAGCTTCTTACATTACAACAATATTTAATTTTACATAAACACATGTCGGCAACAGCGGCGCACTCCAGAAATTTATTGACGTCAACGTCATAATATGTACGTACTGTTCCTTTCAAAAGGTGTTGATAATATTCTACAATGTATGCTGATAAATTTTTATTACAATACACGTTGACGTTCAAGAGATATTTAAAAAGTCCACGAATTTTTGGATAACCCCTCGTATGTATCATTTAGTGAATTACTGAAAATAAAATTTATAAGTCATCTATTGGCCAATTATAAGTTTTTAGGGCAGGCATTCTCATGAAAGGACATTAATTTTATTGGGTACTTCTTTTCTATAAAATACCCAGTAACACAGAAAAATTACCCAACAATACTGAGGGAATGAATGAATTAAATTAACTGTTTCCTATTGTTCTCAGTACTCAAGTTTCTTCTCATTTACCCATAAAATAGTGGCAAGGACTCCTACTCTCAGTGCCTAAATAGAGTGGATGGACCTCATTAAGCTTAGGAAAAAAACATACATACTAGTGTCACTGACTTTACCTAGCTACACAGCCATTGCCAACTGTTTATGGTCTGCACTGTTCGCTGATCATTCAGTATCAGTTTTTAGATTTTCTGATACAGTGTATATTGTCAAATCACAATATCTTGCTGCAAACAGGCAAGAGTTTAAACATTGTTTTGTTTGAAAGATGAAATTGTTTTTATCATTAAGAGTCGGCCATTTTAGTTTGGCCATTATGACCAATCAACCATTTCAGTTTTTCAATTTACATGTATAATCAGCTGTTGCAGTTATACTTTTCTGATAGATGATCAAAATCAAATGATTTTAAGTGTAGATGTGTTGATCCTTGTGTCCATGAATTTAGGTCTCAAAAATAAGAATTGTTCTCCTCTATTTTTCTTTGAATATTCTGTATGCTGTTCAAAGTGACCATATAAAGTGCCCTTCCTTTCTTTTGCTTTGACCTATTTTCTTAAATTTTGGAAATAATGCACATAAATATTTAGATTTTTTTTAGAAATCCCCATTTGAGTTAAAACTTATTGATGGATATGACAATTTTTGGCTCCACAGTGAGGATAACCCAGAGAAGTTTAACAGAAGTGTTGTAATGAAATTGAAATTCAAAAATTTTCTATGTTACAAATTGTCCCAACACCTATGAATGGATGATATACATGGACCTTCTTTGATCACCTTTAATGCCTATTTTAGAAAAAGAAATTGACCCCTTTTTATTAGCCATTTGCATCTAGCTAGAGTTTGCACTTACCGAACAGGCTCAATCAAACAGATCCTGCAACATTTTCAATGTTTTTTGTGCCCTAGGGATTCCTATTTTCTCTATTTCTCACACTGAAATTAGTTGGTAAATTGTATATTGAATTATTCATTGTGTTATTATTTGTATATTTCCTTATTTTTCAGCTCTAACACTCCTTACACAGAGATACACCAAACTGAGTACAACAAGACTTGTAGCCTCCAGTAAAGTCCTTCATAGTGCAATCCCAACACATAACTGTGACATCATTATGACACTGCCCGCAAAAACTGATGATGTCATACTCATGTGGTTGCTGGCTCGTCTAAGGTCAAGGTCACCACAGATACATGTACATGTAAGACATTGGAAGAACACTGGAATGTATGCCTTCTACATGACTGCAAATTATGAGAAGTAAGATTTGTTATGTTATTCTAATGAAATTCAACCAATTTTAAACTTGGTATTAGATATTAAGCCCCTCCAACTTAAGGTTTTTAAATTCATTTGGTTTTCAGTCACTGAGTTAAAGTGAAGTAATACTTTGAAACGTGAAAGTAATATACATATAAGTAAATTAATTAATAAGAAAACAGGTGGTAAAGATTGCACCAATATTAATGTTCCCCTTATAGGGTAAATATTGCTATAATGCTTATGTAGTCATGACAACTTATGACTTTGAGGTTAGAAGGTCAAATGTCAAGGTCACAATGCCAAGTTTTGGACAGAATAATTTGACCATTTTTTATCATGTATAAAATATGCACTTGATTATTTTTGCAGTCATTTTCTAATCTTAAACCAATGCTCTTAAAAGAAAGTTTTGGCATATACTCAAGCTGAACTTTGTCTTCTTCTAGTGGTTATAAATTGAATTGTCTGTAATACTTGAGCAAGAAGAATCTATATGTTATCTTATTTGGAGTTCTTGTGTAAACAGTTGAAATATACAAGTCTGTCCAGCCAACTCAATTTAGAGAGCTTAAATAAGCTAAGACTTCAGGGCATGTATGATGATGTTTTACCATAATGAATTGATTGTCAGTAACAGAGTTTTCTACATCTGAATCAATGATTTCTTATACATGTTTGTGCAGAATTGAGTTTACACACATTTCCTTATGCTCAAGGGTGTGCACCTTTAGCTCAAGGGAGATATCGGATTAGTTATCCAATTTAGGGGCAGCTCGTAGATTTTCGGGTGAGATGTAATTTCTCAATGACGATTGATCTTCCACATTGAGTATAATGGTCATTTGTTTCTCACCACCAATTCAGGGATCATATGGGATAAATAGTTGATCACTGTCATAGAAATTTGTAATTACTGGTAAGTTGTCCAGGAAAGCTGGTTAGGTGAATACAACCAAATGAGTGTTTAAATCCACATTAAATAAACATCAGAAAAACAACAATTTATTTTAAACAAAGTCCTTGTAACTTTTATAAATTACTTTCAAGTCCACCTCCTAGAATTAAACAGTGTCATATGGGGATCCATGGTCGCAAATTATGTTTGGCTGAAACCTGTTGAACCTCATTTATTATATCTTAATACCAGAAAATGCTGACAAATGGCAAAATCAGTGTTTTTACGTGTGGTCATTTTTGTGTCAACATGATTGTGTGATGTAAAGATATACACATTTAGTTATATTGGATTGAAAATCCTATATCATATGATAAATGACAATCTGTTGACATAGTGTTATTATCTCTCTCTCTCTGAGTATGGGAGGGTATATTTTACTATATATTTTCAATTTTGTAACTTCATAAAATGATCAATGCAATATTCCCATGTGTTTTGTGGTAATTGTAAAAAATGTCTGCAAATTTCGTGGAAAATGTTCTTTTGATCTTATTTGATAAAAGAAATCTATTCTTTAGACTCAAACAAATTTTGCATCAAGTTTTGAGGGTAAAATCAATTTCACGTGTCAGATATTCCATTTACGGTAATTATCAAGAAACCTTACGTGTCACATTTTGACATTTCACAGAGGATGTTACTTTAGAGAGCTTACAAAATATTCGCTCACAAAACCTGGGGGGAAAATGTCTGTCTGCTACTAAATGCTGTACACTGACTGCTTTGTTGGATATATAGAAAACATTTAGCCTGCAAACATATTTTACCCATTTTACCAGTGCAGACCACGACCAGTTGGCACATCCATGGTAAGTATTCATGGTCTGCACTGGTCGCTATCCAGTCAATACATAATGTTATCATTTTCCCAGAAATGATCGTTATGTCTGGAATAAAAGATGAAAAAGTCCATTTACAGTATTAAATGCTGTATTAAAAATGGTTAAACTATACTTTTACATGTATGACAGTTCCTAATTTATTTTGAACTTTAGTTGGTGGAATTTGAAAATTTTAGACAGCTTGGTGTTGCCTGGTTAAACTGTTATTTGCTGAAAGCAGTATTCTGTTATTTGCTGAAAGCAGTATTCCCTTACTATGCATCCACAACAGAGATTTTCTTGTAAATAAGTTATTTTTATGTAGAGAAGTTGGCAATTAATTTTTAAGATGTGATAAAAATTGTTATAAGAATACAAAAAATACATAAGGTCTTCCTCCACTAGTGAAGATGGAAAGTCGCCATATGACCTATACTGTGTTTGTGCGGTGTAAAACTCAACCAAAAAGAAACAACGACAAAAAACATAAAAAGAAAATAAAAAACATAAATTTAATTAGATTTAACCCTCACCCTTCTTCACCTGAAAGTGATTAGACTTTGCATTGATGCAGTCTGACCAGGCTTCAAATTTTCATCTTGATATCCCCAAAATGGTTAATGGACAGTTCCAAAATTAAAATCTGGACAAGTCCATTTAAGAAATTCAGCCGTTTGAGTGTTTAACTGCCAGCTATGACTGCAATATTTTCATAAATTATCCATTTACTGGTAATCAAACAAGCCTGTCATATATTAGGGCTACAATAATTTTAAATTTATTATCCTCGTTCAATATCATAACAATGGTATTTTAAGACAAACAGTTACAGTATTGAAACAATTTTTTATTTAGAAAATAGATATCAGTTTTGAGATCAATGTTGTAGAATAATGCACGGCTCAAGTTCAAATGCATAAATGATGTTTTGTAAATGTTGACTGTATATAACTTATGATACATTGTATGTATATGTTGTTATGTTACATTGTATGTATATACTGAGGCCCACATGGAAGATCAGGAAACCGAATGTGCTAGCCTCATTAAATAAAGACTTCACTTACTTACTTACATAGCAATAAAACCATAAAGGCTGATTGGCCTGAGTGATCATTTACAAACTATTTGAATGACAAACCATGCATTATTATACTATAATGCAAGAAAAATTAATATGTTATTTCCATTCTAACATACTTAATAAAAAAGAGAATTGATAAAAATATGTTGTACAATGTAGAAGTTATTTTCCTGACATCATTTGTTTGATTGACATCATATCTGATGTCATATGGCATGTAAGCAGCTGTGTTTTAATTTTCTTTCATTATTAATCTAAATATATTTTACATGATGACTGCTTTTCTTTCTCTAGTTTGTTGCATGGTGCTGAGGTACTAGGTATCAGAAAGGTGCTAAAGTCTGAGTTTGGAGGTGGCAAGCGCGAGTTTATGTTTGAGGACCAGCTCTGTTACCATGGTATCGAAGACGAGGATTCGTTCCTAACGAGCGAGGAGAGACAGAGCATTGTTTATCATTACCTGCTAAATCTACGTGCCTGTCCAGGTGAAACTCTTGGAAAAGTGAAATTCTTAGAGGGTCAAGCTATAGGTAAAACGAAATTTTGAGAATATAATATTTTGTGTCATATATTTATCTTTCTGAAGGATATTGGTTATATTTGCTTACCTAGGCTACCAGACATTCGAGAAAATGTTCATCCATATAGTCCACTAGTCTACTGAACTTCAGGATGCTCACTTTTATCAACGAAGGGCCATAATCCTGCCAACAATTATCTACTCATAAGAGTCTAACAATATGACCAAGGGCAATTGATGACAATAATATCAGTCTGTGCTTGGTTGAAATCCCTTTATAAATGTAGGAGGCATTGCACACTCTCATAACTTCCTGCACTGACGTTCTTCCTGAGTTCATGTTATGGTTCTTTTTCTTTGATCTTCTTTGATCTCAAAACCCCATTAGCAACCTTTTCCCCCACAATTACTAAAGTCTGTTCGGAATGAAAGGGGATATTCATCCCATTTTGTCACTTGAGTATGGTCATATCTTCAGCCAACATTCACCAAACTTATAGCCAAAATGTTCTATTTTGAAAACCTACTTAAAAAATTTAATATTCTTAGATGAATCTTTTGTCTTAGGTTACAACAAAAGATCATTAAACACATGAAGTTTTGTTAGCAGCATTAAATTTAAGATGTAGAGTGTATAAAACTAATTTTCTTCTATGAGGAACGGGAACTTGAAATTTATGCATATCCATCTTTATGTTTTTCTCTAAAATAGCATTTTTATTACATTGCGAACAATTCATCAAAATGTTAAAGCCAATTTTCTGTGAAATTCATTAGCAAGGACAGAGTATTAAAGGGGAATATGGAATAATAGAATGCATGTATGGCAGTATGAGTTATTGAAATAAAACATACACCAACTAGAATGCTTGTATAGTATGATGGTATTGAGAAGTCTTTAGGGAGAGTATCAAAGTGTAGGAAGATCTATTAACAATTGCGGAATTTGCCATTAACTGATTGGAATTCTGTTTGTTTCACTGACTACTTTCGTTTGTATAAATTGTAGAACGTAAATGGTGAGATATATATACTATATAGTTTGGTCAGTCACTTGTCACATCATAAAATGATAAATGAATATGCTGACGGCAGTTAAACCTCTGCAGAGCAGAACACTGTTGGAGACAAAGATTGTTGATTGTTGCTTAAAAGTGTTGTTCTAGACTGGTTGACTGTTGGGAAATCTCATAGAGGGAAAATCTCATAGAGGGAAAATTTGTTATCACAGGTGTAATGAGATTATTGCTCTTCAATGGTTACATTGTAGTTGCTACTATATTGGCATGGACATCTTTAATTTTGACTCAAAGGCTTTTTAACATGATGGGAATGAAATTTTTCTATGAAACTAATGTTCCATTTGATGCAGTTCTAGATCAGTAACTGGTGTGCAAACTTTCAGATCATTTGCTCTAGAATAATTATTCCATTTGTGAGAATGACCCACAATTGAACAGCATTACAACGCTTTTTATTCAAATCATCTAGAAATAGCACAACAATATGATTTTTATTAAATTCTTAGTAAATTTATAAATTGTTTTTTTTTTTTTTGCATATCTTGCCGTTTTAAGTGTCCCAGCTGAACTATATAAGAAATTCAAATTTTATGTTTTATCCAAGTCTTTCGGACTTCAGTAGAGTTCCCTAAGTAACCCTAAGTTCCCTAAGTAACCCTAAGCCTGCTGGAACTCAGTGATTAGATTTTGGTAAACTTGTTACTCTAAATAATAACAAAATTACACAAGATTTCAACAGATTTTAAAAATGCATGTAACCAATTATGAGTTGTACATAGACCTTATTGTACCCCATAGCTAAAAAATCAAAATGCTGAACATGATCAAGTAAATGAGGGCCATAATTACTTTATAGATGATTGAGGTCGGGGCCCTCAGGTTGGGTAATTTTGTTCTGATAAAAAAGGAACCTTGTCTGTCAACGACAATACTCCTAGTGATAAATATAGCATGTTAAAAGCAAATTTCAATATGATATTCTTAAGGGTATTAGTAACTGTTGTAGGCAGCTTAAAATTTAAAAAAAAAAATAAGAGGAGTTTTGTTTTCAAAAATAGGTATGAAATATATATTCACTGGCGAAGGGAATGGGGTCTAATTTTGTTAATACATTGGTTTAAGGTGATGTCACATTTAATGTCATGCCATAATTCATTTAGACTGCCAATAATCACCTTCAGGCAGCCACTTTGTCATATATACACCTCTAAATACCAGATAAAACATAAAAGTGTCTTTCCCCAGTATTATCTAATAAAATTCTAGTACCAACAAAATGTGACAACGAAAACAATCAACAATATGCCTTATGTATCACCAAACGCATTTATTTAAGCTTGCTAATAATAAAAGCTATAAGAGCTTATTTAAGAGCTTATTTAAGTCACTTTGTGTTTCTGTTCTGGAACTAACCATTACTGGTTTTATATGACAAATCATGGTGCTCAAACTCACGATTCCTTGATTGAAAAACACCTTAATCACTACTTACCTTTTTTTTCCCCCCCCGGATCATTCAAGAACTTGGATAGATGTTTCTTAATGTTTCTCATTAACAGACATAAATAAACTACGTCTGTGATTTCCTCGTAATAATTTTGTTATCATTGCCCTCAAGGAATATCAATATTTTGAAATGATTAGAAATGTCTTTAATTTCAGATTTGTTTCAGTTCAGCTGAGATATTTCTGTTTATGTTTATATTACAGTGCCTTTATTGGAGTCTAAGAAGATAGTATCGCAGGTGTTTCCCCTGCATGAGACGGCAGTGCTAGATAAGCTCACGAAGACATGGGTTCAGTCTGTATTCAATTTTCAGCCTCTTGGTAAGTTTACCTTTAAATAGTAAAATTTTGTTGTCACTAATATGACACATATGATAGAAAAAAGGTGTTATATTGATGAGGATAATTTTAATGCATTTAAACAATGTATAACCTTTTTAGTCCTTGTGACAATATTTAGAGACCTGTGCTGCTAGCTTCACACAATTTCCTTATTAAACAGTCTAGCCGCTCCGAGTGCATTATTACACAATAATGCAGAGAATAAGGGAAAAAGCATGTTAATATGCTTATAGCATGATGTGACATGAGTAAACCTAAATATTATTTTCCTGAGGTAGTATAGGACAAGGCTTGCTCAAGTCTTTATTTCAGTGATGTCTGACCGTTCATACTACACAGTCAGTCTGTACACTGTTGAGCTTTAAATTGTAGTATATTGATGGTGAATTCCATTTAACTATCTTGAGAAAGTTCAAAACTGCATGCAGCATTTAGTACTTCATTCATAATGGCGGGCTGGTGTCATCCTAAGCATGCAAATTTTTCATAAAGGCCCAGGGAGACCCATGTAAGATGACATTTTCTAGAACTGGTGCAAACACTAGAAAATCCAGTCTGATATGCACAAAATAAGTCTTCTTCCCCTTCATGCAGTGCTGCTTTATAAAGCTTATAAATATTCATAGAAACTGTCTTTTCTGTGGCCCATAAAACACTTGATTGACACATACACAATTGATTTTGGAGACGAAATTCAATTAATTTTCTAGATGTATTGGATAATTTAGCATATCTTGAAAAAGATTGTAAAAAAAAATGTTCCATTGTCAAGTCTTTCATTGGAAATTTGTTTTCTCTTCATAAGTTTGCTGCAAAGTTACGGAAAGTATGTTCTACTGGGGGAGGGCTTTCTTGCTGCTTATCACCAGTTTTATATTTTATTTGTGGTCTTTCTTTCAATCAAAGATTGTTACAGTTGGATTTCACATATTTACAAAAAAAAATAAATAACAATATAGATAAGAGAATATTGATAAAAAAAATAGTTGTTATTTAATTTACCTGAAACTGCAAAAAAGTAGTAGTCTGCTCTTGTAGTGAAATTCATCAGCAATTGCTCATCGTCTACAGATGTGATACAATTTTATGTATTTCTCTATTTCAGATAAGATTTGTGAGTATTTTAGTGTGAAAGTTTCCATGTATTTCGCCTATCTTGGTCATTACACATTGGCATTGACAGCTCCAACTCTTCTTGGTATCATCTTCTGGTTTATACAGTCAAATAATCAGGTCAGTGTTTATACAGTCAAATAATCAGGTCAGTGTTTATACAGTCAAATAATCAGGTCAGTGTTTATACAGTCAAATAATCAGGTCAGTGTTTATACAGTCAAATAATCAGGTCAGTGTTTATACAGTCAAATAATCAGGTCAGTGATTATACAGTCAAATAATCAGGTCAGTGTTTATACAGTCAAATAATCAGGTCAGTGTTTATACAGTCAAATAATCAGGTCAGTGTTTATACAGTCAAATAATCAGGTCTGTTTATACAGTCAAATAATCAGGTCAGTGTTTATACAGTCAAATATTTAGGACAGTGTTTATATAGTCAAATAATCAGGTCAGTGTTTATACAGTCAAATACCAGTAGCGTTTGTCAGTGTTTATACAGTGAAATAATCAGGTCAGTCTTTTTTCACAGTCAAATAATCAGGTCAGTGTTTATACAGTCATATAATCAGGTCAGTCTTTTTTCACAGTCAAAGAAAATCAAATTTAGTGAGAACAAATTGATCAATCTTTCAAGTTAACATAATGACTGGACTTAAATTGTTGGTGTTTTATTTTTCAGCTTCCTAATGATTATTGACACAAAAATGTTTGATTGTCTTTGCTATTGATGTAAATAGATATTACATTTCATACAATTTATTCTTTAGTTATTCTGAAATTGAAATAAGATTGAAAAAGAGGTTATTTTAAGCCCTGTAGACATTCTTACAAACTTTTTAAAATTCCTTGATAATTATCATTGTACAAGCACTTTTATGTAATAAAATTTGTAATAATTCCCTAGACCATATAAGATTTTTTTGCCTGTATTCAGCTGTTGTTTGTAGACATTTGAAGGCAGTAGAAGTCTTGTTATAATGATCTAAATATGATTGTAATAACAATAATATTAATGGTTTTAGTTGATGGAAGACGTGTGTTTTGTGACATTTGCATTATTCAACGTTTTTTGGGCGTCAGTATACACAGAGCAATGGAGACGAAGAAGCGCTGCTCTAGCATATAAATGGGGAACCCTAGACAAGAAAAATGAACTCTTACAGGACCCTCGTCCACTTTATACGGTAAGTTGACTCGAAGAAGACTTGCTATATACAGTAAGTTGACTCAGTTTAAACAGTAATTAGTTTTGATTTCTACAGATAATTAATCAACTTTATTTTAAGGCAAAATCATTTTGTAAGTTTAAAAACATTATACAGTAAGATGATCCAATTTGTATGGCAAATCAATCCAAATTATATAATATTTCGACCCACTTATGTTGTACATTGTAAGTTATTCCACATTACAGTTTACCCACTTTATACAGTAAGTTAAGTCACAGTTCATTGTATATTTACCCAATTTTTATTGTAGAATATATTAAATTAAAAAGTGAAAGCTTCATTATTTTTATTGTTATCTTGTTTTTATGTAAAAGCAAAATCTTTTATATGATGCAAGGCGAGGATCAAGATGTCACCAATAGAATTGAATCTGTCAACTTGCACTGATGGTAGAATTTTTTTTCATTACTGATCTGTTACATCAATGGTAAGATTATAAATGTGATATTCTAGTATTGTGTAACATATCTAGGGAAGCATATAAATTTTTAAAATTATTCAAGAAAATTTATTCTTTTTAATTATTTAGGGAAATATAAATTTGGAAAAATTATTAATAAAAACATAAATTGAAAATGACTGTCATTTCAGGGTTATCTTGTCACTAGCCCAGTAACTGGCCGTCAGGAACCACACTACCCATCATGGAAACGCCATCTTTTTCGCTACTGTGTCACGGTTCCTGTGATACTGTTCTGTCTGAACATTGTTTTTTGTGTCATGTTGCTCATTTTTGAGCTCCAGGAGTGGGTGAACGGTCTTGTTAAAAGTGAAGATATTCCAGCATTTTGTCAGTTCTTGCCGAAAATTCTTCTAGCTGTTTGTATCGGAATTCTAGATGAAATATATAAAAAGATTGCGACCTGGCTTAATGATAGAGGTAAGCTGATAATGAGACAACTTTGCCTATTAAAAATGTGGTGTTATTTCCCCTTATCTTTACAGAGGTAACTGTTATAATTGTTGTCATATTATTTGCCTGATTGTGGTTGAGTGGTTAGGGATGCTTTCCTTCAATTAATATCCACATGGGTTCAAACCCCAAAAGGAGCAAGCTGTTCTTTTCTTGAGCAAGAAAACTTTACATTCCTTGCTTAGTACTGGTTGGTTCTAGGAACGGATTTGAGAGTGTTTCAATAAGCTAATAGCTTCCAACACAATCACACTAAAATAAATTTGTATAAACTTAATTAATTTCCTCATACTGCTGTGTGTTTAAATCCTAAGTCAGTGAGACTGCCGAGTTTATGCTTGAATCATGCGAGAGAGAATGCTGTATAATATATAACAAATAAAAGTGAAAAACCACCATATACATCTCCATGCCAACGATTTATATTGCTATAATTGTGGTATACAGATACCTTGATTAAGCCATATTTATGTTTTATGTATGTATGCTCCAAAATTATATCAATAATCAAATGAATACATTTTTGGCAAAATGACTTCCTACGTCAGTGCAAAACTTAAGCCAAAGAAAAAAAATCATTTCAAAAAAAGCAAGACTGTAAAATGCCTTTACTTTACTGTGTTGGCTTCATTTAAAAACTAACCTATTCAAATATTTTACAGAAAATTACAGGATGGATGAAGCATATGAAAATAACTTGATCATCAAATTAGTTTTGGTAAGTTCAGCGTGATATAATGACAATTGTTTAAGATGATTCTTTTTTTGTAAAATTTCATTGAGATTTTATTCCATTAGTGGTATTTAATTAGTAAGAAAAGTCTTTGTATACTTATAAATGAAATATTGATAAATATTGATGAAATAAAATATGTTTTTTCATTTTCTGCATTTTCACTGTAAAAAATTATTTTTCACTGGTGTGTAGCTGAACTACTTTCTTCTAAATTCAGCCATTACACAAAATTTAAGGGGATTCAGGTCTTTCTAATTGTCAAATCAAAACCGAGAAAAATGTATATAATAAACATAAAATGTAAGTTTTTTTCTGTAGATACAGGATTTATTTTTATCTTATGGCATGAAAGTTATCATATTTCACTTGTGGCTACTCCCACTCATGAAATATTTATTCAGTTAAGACATATTTTTTTATTTTAATTTTTCTCAAACTAATAAAAGTTTTGCACAGATTAAAAGATGGACAAGTCCATTTAAGATATAATTTATTTAATGTGGGTTAATGTATTTTTTACAATAAATGTTTATAGTTTCAGTTTGTGAACTCATTCCTGTCGTTATTCTACATAGCATTCTATCTACAAGATATGGACCGACTTCGCGATGTAAGCACACATCTAACTAATTGTACAGTATATTAGCTAACTAGTACCATACCATTAGAACCAGAAAATGTAATGTGCCTTGGTTTCAGTTTTATTGGAATTAAAAAAACAATTTTGTTTTATTTTAATAATTAACTTGACTATTCAAAGTATAGGTAGATCTATTGTACTCACCCAGGTGTCAGAGTCACACTTTGGGTCAGTTTTTGCAAGTTGGTACCTCAAAAAGAACTGACAGGAATTGGTTGAAATCTTCACACACTTATTTGAGAGTCACTGACCAAGGCCCACAACTCTAACATAGATTTTGACAGAATTATGGCCCTTTCTGAGATAAGAAAATTCTTCTGTTTTACTATCAAGCACTGAGAATAGTCGAGCGAGCTGTCCTACTGATAGCTCTTGTTGTAGCTTTAGTCACAGTGATAGTTAGGAGATAATAAAGTGCTGTAACACAGACTAGTCCTGTGTCACTGGTTCACATTCCCCATTTACTGATTACCTTTGGGCTTTATTTAAGGGGAAGCATTTGACCTAGCAAAGAATTGAAAATGCGGGGTGCTTAAAAGACCTTCCAGTTTTTCAGATTTTTGACAATTTGTATAATAAGCAAACTTTTGTCATAGAACCATTCATACTTGACCATATATCCTGTCAAAAATCTTTATTACTATAATATAATACTGTTTGTATATCTATAAGATATAATTACACTAAACAAAAAAAATATTTCTTACAGCAACTGGCAACATTAATGATCACGCGTCAAGTGATCGGAAACATACGTGAAGCACTCGTACCATATGTGTTGTGGAAGATGAAATTGATGAAAGTTGGATATAATATAACTGGTCACATGTCTCCAGATACACTGAAGAAAGAAATAAAAGGTAGATAATACTGATATAATACTGTATATGCTGATGACTGGAATGATCCCTGTCTGTGTAATCTATGTGAATTAAGATTGTGAAAGTTTTTTACTAAAGCCGCATGCTCTCAGATGAATGTATCAGTTTTTAAGAACCAGGTTTAAGCAATGTATCAATTTCTAATATCTATGTAATGCTAAGTTAATGGTCAACCAGCTTAGTTAACTCACCAGCAAGATAGGAAAATAGGCTTACAGGGTTCGATTAAGATTGATATTCTTGAGCTATTGTTGAAAAAAAAAAACATGCCCATTATAGCTGAAGGGTTGCCATCAATGATTGAGGCATAAGAATTGCAGCGAATGTTTATATCTGCGTGATTTTAAGAGGCAACTAAATGGGTTCTAATAACTGGAGTCTATGCATCTCTTAGTTCCAGCAGGTGAGGTGGCTTTCCTGTTCTGGTGCCATTAACCTTATCTGTGTTGGTGTGCTGTAAAAAAACAAACATATAATATAATTTTGTTGTTACAATGTTTTCACATTTTTTTTAATAATTAAATATTGTAAAACTCTTAAAATTGTAATATGTCAGGTTTTATCACACCTTACTGCTAGTTTATCAAGAATAAGGTTTGTATAGCTTTTAATTATAACCCTTCACAAGTTCACATCTATTAATATATTAGTCCATCATAGCAACAATCAAAATATAGTTATAAAATCCACTTCATTACCTTAAGCAACCCAATTAACCCAAAGAACAATATAAACCCACATTCTAACAAATGACTTTTTACCTAATTCATTTAGCTAATGGCACTGTGATGAAAAAATGAAAATGGGAACTTGTAGGTTACTCAACATGACAAAGAGAAAAACTTTACAGACTCAATAGAAGTTTATTAATAGCAGAAGTCTAGATTACCTACCCCTGTCACTGTGTTCTAATTTGGGAAGTCATTTGGCCTTTTTCAATTTGGGTGGTTCCAGTATTCCTACTTGAATACTGTATAATCACCCTTAGGATATGTTGCCTGCTTTTTAAATTTGTCTTTTGACGTCTTATCTGTGATATGCAGGCTTCATAACCTCAGATCCCCTTTCAAAATTCCATTTTATTTAGTTCCGCCCATTGTTTTCTCGTTTAGGGCACACGCATTCTTTTACTTGGGGACCATACGCCGCTTTTCATGGAATGACACTACTGTGTCACATTGAAGGTTCCATGATAACCGCCGTATGAACACATCTGCGGATGTTTCTAAATTCAAAATTTCACCATTTTTAGCTCGACTATTCGATAAGAATAAGTAGAGCTATTGCAGTCACCCGAGCGTCGGCGTCTGCGTCGGCGTAACCACTTATGTTAAAGTTTTTGTAATACCTCAAATATTTTCAAAGTCCATTGACATATGGCTTTGAAACTTTGCACACTTGTTCACCATCATGACCCCAACCTGTAGACAGGAGGAGGTAACTGTATCAAGCATTTTGACAGAATATATGCCCCTTTTTCGACTTAGAATTTACGTTAAAGTTTTTGTAATACCTCAAATATTTTCAAAGTCCATTGACATATGGCTTTGAAACTTTGCACACTTGTTCACCATCATGACCCCAACCTGTAGACAGGAGGAGGTAACTCTATCAAGCATTTTGACAGAATTATGCCCCTTTTTCGACTTAGAATTTATGTTAAAGTTTTTGTAATACCTTAAATATTTTCAAAGTTCATTGACATATGGCTTTGAAACTTTGCACACTTGTTCACCATCATTACCCCAACCTGTAAACAGGAGGAGGTAACTGTATCAAGCATTTTTTTTTACTATCAAGCACTTAGAATAGTCGAGCGTTGCTGTCCTACCGACAGCTCTTGTAGTGTTTAAATATTGAATTCTGCTTAAGCCGGTGCTAGGGGGCGTGGACGATAACTTGCACTTTCCAGTACTGTCCATGAACAGGCTCAATCAAACCGAGTCTGCAACATTTTCAATTTTGCCGTGTTGGGCTTTCTTTAGGGATTCTGTTTTTCTCTATTTTATTAGACAGCAGTGAATAAGGCAGTCTGAGGTTCAAGCTTCCCTGGCACTGGATTGAGCAGAAGTAACTACCAGTAATGATCCATCAGGACCCTTTGTATATTCAGCTTTTGAAACAAAACAAATTGGTTAGCTTGATTTGCAAAGTTAGAAGCAGATTGTATGAGGTCATATACTAGTAAAGCATGTAACTCATCTTGCACCTAGGGGGTGTAAGATAATATATCTGCATTGGTGCAAACACTAAATAATTTCCGTCAGGTATGCATGGCATTGCACTCTCATGTATCACCTTTTATAAATGGGCAGCAAAAGTCACAACATGTATATTATAATGCTTTTTATATGTACAAAATGCTTATTTTACACATTTCACACTGCCATGCTCTTTAACGAAGACTGCTTTAGAAAAAAGACTGCTCAAATCAAAAATGATGCCTTATACAGGCAGCATAAAGCCAGACAAGTGGTGGTGTTCGTAGTTTTCGTTCTGGATCACGGCAGAAAGCCACATTGAATTTACCAAATAACAATTTAGCCACCATTCCTGGGCAAGTTTACCAGTACTAGTTGCTTTCACTTTTGCAAGGAATGTATTACTTTATCTGCACAGGTTCAGTGCAAATGACCATAGAAAGGATTTCATGATCAATCACAATGAAAGTGACTTGTGCAACCTGGTCATCAAACTTGGATCGCCTGATTCACAGTCCAACACTCTACCTATTGAGCATACCGCACATCTTTTTGCTTATCTGTCCTATCTTGCCAGACAATTTGTACCAATGGTTGCTCAGTTTAAGATTTGATGCATATGTACCTTTAACTATGAAAGCTCTAAACTGGAAGCAGGAAAAGTTTATTGTAATGAATAACAGTGTCCATTTTTGAAAATAGATTCTGCTGATAAGTTTTCATTTCAGGTGAATCAGGTCTGATACTTTACTGAATGGTTTATGTTTCCTCAAATTTCTCTATCAAAACATTAAAAAATAGGTTAAGTAATCATTCTTATATGGCTATAAAACCAGATAGCAGTGCTCTTGCGAGATTTGTTTAATAATTGCTGGGTTTTTTTCTGTTCTTTTTTTTGTGTGTTTATTTTACTGTAACAAAAATGACACACATACTAGTATCACATATTTTTTTTTTCATCATGATTTTATATTTATATTTTGCTTTTAGTACATATGATCGGAATCACAATTCCTATGTTATTCAAATCTAACTTTACTTTAAAGCAGTATCTGTTCTTTTCCTGATTTCTTTCTTGACCCTTAACTTACTGGAACTAAAAAGTGTTTAGTCTTTGTAAAGAGGAGGTAAATCCATTACACAAATTAAGAAGGGTAAAGAGTAATTTTAGCAGCAAGTCATGTGACTTTAAAACCTATATAGTCAAAATAAATGTGGTCAAAAGTACAAAATACAAGTTTCTTAGAATTATGGGTTTGAATGAGCAAAGTTAGTGGAAAAATATTTTGTCAAATTTTTATTCTTGTTAAATAATATACAGTGACATTTCTGAAGGGTGGCCTTTTTCTGTAAAGCAATAACCTCTTTAAAAACACCAGCATTCCCCCCAAAAAATATTTTGAACACCTCTCAACAACTAACAAAATCTTTGGCTCACCAAGGGTAACTTGCTTGGTAGAGGTTATACACTATGTCTAAAAAAAAATTATGTAGAGAACACATTAAAGTCTAGTAGAAATTATTAAGAAGTAAGATTCCATAGACAAATTTTATACAAACATTTCAACATACACTTAATATAATTATGTAAATGTGTTGGTTATGTTGTTATGGGCAATCATTTTCAAACTTTACATTTACAGGTTTAGGTTTAAGCGGGTCATGTGATTCTGATAATGAAAACAATGAGGAAACTGACAATATATCCACTGGTTTGACACCAGATGGCGCTCCAGATGTTTCTGAGGAACCGGTTTGCACCAGACAAGTGTTTTCAGAGGAATGCTCATCAAAAGACTGTTCCTCACCAGAGAAAGTTCCGGTGGATCAAAATTCTGAACTTACACTTACACAGGCAGAAATAGAGAGCACAATGAAAAAGGTATGTTTGTTTTTTGTGTCAAGATATTATACATTGTTATTTATTTACTTACATATATTTAAACTTTAATTAGCTTTGAAGTCTTTTGTGGCCTACCTGACTTGGTCAGTTTCTTAGAATTGCTTTCTTTTCTTCTTCATTTCGTTACATTACAGCCAGCTTGTTGGAAGTTTCTTAACAGTTGTATAGGAACTTTTCCTGCTTTACTGGCTGAAAGACATATCAGGTGTCCCTTCCATGCATCACTAGCTTGCATTAGTAGAACAACAGTTAAAAATCAGGGCACCTGCACCCTGTTGATGCTTTTTTAATTTTGTTTAAAAAAATCGACTCATATTTTCTTACAACACTAATCTTACAATATAATGGAATTCGTTTTCAGTATGAGGACACATTTGACGATTATTTGGAAATGTTTATACAGTATGGATATGTGATATTGTTTTCATCTGCTTTTCCATTGGCTGCACTCTTTGCCTTACTAAACAACGTTATTGAGATACGCAGTGATGCTTTCAAACTTTGCATCTACCATCAACGACCTTTCGGAAAAAGAGTTCGCAACATTGGCATCTGGCAGGTAGAGTTTAGAATTTTTTGGTACTAAAATGGCATACTTTTGTCATCTTTTTGATCATTTCCTTTGATTGGCTGTATGCAAATAATAAAACTGTATAAAACTGTTAGGATTTAGCAGGCTCTTCAGCAGTATTGCAACGTGTTGGAAAAAATATATCTAGGAGAAAAGTGGAAATAAGTACATTGAATTTTGGCATGTAAACAAAACCATCACATTAATGTGCCATACAGTTTTACAGAAATTTAGGCAATATCATGAACCTGTAACATTCGTAATATTGGATAACCCACGTACAAAGCAAATGTATGTTTTTAGTTATAAAGATTTTTTGACAATTTATATGGCCTAGTCTAAACAATTGTAAACTTATATGATATAAGCCAGTAGGTGAAGGTTATATAGCAACCAATCTGTTATATACAACCCTATAACCTGTCTTAAGTCTTTGTGAAAAATTTATAATACTCCATTTTTTTCGAATTTGTATCATCAGTGTATATGGCACATTTACCAAATGAAAATCAATGTAACAAATGTACAGCATTATCAGAATTAATATACTGTAAAACACTTATTATTCGCGAGAAATTTATTTTCGCTAATATTCGCGAGTGTTCTAAGACGCGAATTCATATTCCTCGCGAATATTTCACTTTGTCTATACACTTGTCCGAAAATGAACACAATTCGAAAATGCGTACATATGGATATATATCTGCGGGAACGTATCGAAACCACTTCTAGTTACATCATGTAGCTATTCAAGTGTTACAGCATTTACATATCGTGCAGATTACTAGTATGAAATATTTACGTGTATGTAAGTGAAAAGATATATTATTAGTTATAAAGATTTTTGACAATTTATATGGCCCTAAATAAACGGTTGTTTGTAAATACATATTGCCAACAACCGTTTATGTATGGCCATATAACCTGTCAGAAATATTTTTTACAAATTTATAATACAGCAAGCATCATTTTAAGAGGATAAAAGTGCGATTTCTTCATAAATTGACAGCAGCCGTGTATATAAAACTATATAAACATGATTATCCAATGAAAAGCGACGTTACAAACATGCAGTATTATAAAGTAGTTAATACACACCAAGTAACTGTTGTTGATGAAATTGATTTCCATTGAGAATAAGGTCACATTCAATGTTGCTTAACTTAAACTTGCATGTACATAAAATCAGCTAATTTTTTATGCCCCCACAAAGTGGGGAGCATATAGCGTTGCACTTGTCCGTCTGTCTGTCTGGACGTACGTCCGTCCGTACGTCCTGAAATCTTGTGAATGCAACTCCTCTTAAACCGGATGGCAGATTTTGCTTAAACTTCCAGGGATGAACAACCTTAATGTGTAGATGGTAGTAAAGGAAGGAATTTTCGCTGCGACCAAATTTAACAGAATTATGGCCCTTTGTTGATTTTTTTCACTATATACTAAGTAGAAATTTTGTGAACGCAACTCCTCTTAAACCGGATGGCAGATTTTGCTTAAATTTTTAGGGATGAACAACCTTAATGTGTAGATGGTAGTAAAGGAAGGAATTTTTGCTGCGACCAAATTTAACAGAATTATGGCCCTTTGTTGATTTTTTCCAGAATAAAAAGTTCCACATAAAAACCTTACATACAGATATGCATGCTCTTGTTTACGAGCACATCTGCACAGTGGGGGCATCCGTGTCCTTTGGACACAGTTCTAGTTTCAGCAGGATATAGACAATATAGTTGCCATTGGTAACTGCTGTTGTTTGATGGTAGCTTGCATAGAAATGAATTAAACACATTTATTTTTTAGCTCTTGTGAAACTAGTTCATGCAAATTTATATTCACTTTGGAGTTCCGCTTCCTGGAACTAACCAGCACTGGTGTTATATGAAGAAACATGACCGTGATTCCTGGGTTGAGAGGCAAACACCTTAACCACTAGGCCACCGCCCCTCTAGAAATGAATCTATGCATTCTCATTATATAAAATGAAAATATTTTAAGATGTTTTTAAGATGTTTTTTAAATTATGCAATACATGTATATGAGTAACACGTGTGCTATTTTCACTCAAATGTCAATTTAATGGTGATGTTATTTAAAATGGTTTACTTTCCGTTCAAAATAAAACTGATTGATAAAGTGTTGAATTGATAATGAATGTGCTAAATACATATGTTCATGGTAATGTCAGCATTGACAAGTTTAATATTTAAGTTCCTTTTTACTGTTCTAGTATTAGAGGTGTAACAATACAGCAAAAACCGTATTGCAATATATTGCCATTTTGCTGAAGCGTATTGCAATATATTGCAATACGTATTGTCGTGTATATGTTTTGATGTAAAGATGGAGTAACATTATATATTTTTATTATATGTATATATTTTTAGTAGAAACTTAATAAAAATGTAAGGAATAAATAGAAAGTAAATTGTCACACAATTTGATAAACAAAACTAGTCACGTGTGACCTTTCACATCTGGGCCGCTTATGTACATTGTACATTATGCGGCCGCTTATTGATTTTTAAGTGTACTAGTTGTCGGATACTTTTGCCTACCGTTGGCGACAATAAAATTCGCCAATTAAAGATTTTAGGTGACATTTGTACAAAATACAAAGGCAATTAATTGAAGATTATGACTTTTACAAAATACCGGTTTTCCAAAAATCGTACCGCGGTACGAAATTTATTTTTTCATATTGCAATATATCGGTATACCGGTAAACCGTTACACCCTTATCTAGTATCTATTTCATGTTTTATTTTTACATTTGACATATCTATTTTAGGATGCATTGAGAGTAATGGGTCTGATAGCTGTAGTTGTAAACAGTGCTCTGATTGGTGTATCTGGGCAGATGACCCGAATGACCCCTGACCTTGACACAACCTCAAGAATTTTTGTAATTCTAGCCCTTGAGGTATGTGTGTCCTTAACTTTAATTTTACATAATTGTAAACCTTAATTTAATAAATTAATCGTAAATTTAAATTTGATTAATTAGTTTATAGTTTAAACAAATTATTAAATTTATTTTAGTTTGATTGTGTTGAAAGCTACAAGCTTACTTAAACATTCTCGAATCTGTTCCTGGAACCAACCAGTACTAAGCAATGAGTGTAAAGTTTCTTGCTCAGGGAGACAACGACCTGCCCCTGACGGGGTTTGAACCCATGCAGTTAGCAATCTTTAGATTACTAGTCTGATGCGTTAACCACTTGGCCATGCCGCCACTCATTGTAAACCTTAATTATACCCCCGCACAACAAAGTTGTAAGGGGGGTATACTGGAATCAGCTTGTCCGTCCGTCCGGCCGTCCGTCGGTTTTTTCTTGTCCGCCCAATAACTTAAGATTCCTTTGACCCTTAGTCTTCATATTTGGCATGGAGGTTAGTCATGATTAGTAGATGACCCCTATTGATTTTGAGGTCACTAGGTCAAAGGTCAAGGTCACAGGGGCCTTGACTTCAAAAAGCTTGTCCGCCCAATAACTTAAGATTCCTTTGACCTACAGTCGTCATATTTGGTATGGAGGTTAGTCATGATTAGTAGATGACCCCTATTGATTTTGAGGTCACCAGGTCAAAGGTCAAGGTCACAGGGGCCTTGACTTCAAAAAGCTTGTCCGCCCAATAACTTAAGATTCCTTTGACCCATAGTCTTCATATTTGGCATTGAGGTTAGTCATGATTAGTAGATGACCCCTATTGACTTTGAGGTCACCAGGTCAAAGGTCAAGGTCACAGGGGCCTTGACTTCAAAAAGCTTGTCCGACCAATAACTTATGATTCCTTTGACCCACAGTCTTCATATTTGGCATGGAGGCTAGTCATGATTAGTAGATGACCGTTATTGACTTTGAGGTCACCAGGTCAAAGGTCAAGGTCACAGGGCCTTGACTTCAAAAAGCTTGTCCGCCCAATAACTTAAGATTCCTTTGACCCTTAGTCTTCATATTTGGCATGGAGCTTAGTCATGATTAGTAGATCACCCCTATTGACTTTGAGGTCACCAGGTCAAAGGTCAAGGTCGCAGGGGCCTTGACTTCAAAAAGCTTGTCCGCCCTATAACTTAAGATTCCTTTGACCCTCAGTCTTCATATTTGGCATGGAGGTTAGTCATGATTAGTAGATGACCCCTATTGATTTTGAGGTCACTAGGTCAAAGGTCAAGGTCACAGGGGCCTTGACTTCAAAAAGCTTGTCCGCCCAATAACTTAAGATTCCTTTGACCCTCAGTCTTCATATTTGGCATGGAGGTTAGTCATGATTAGTAGATGACCCCTATTGATTTTGAGGTCACTAGGTCAAAGGTCAAGGTCACAGGGGCCTTGACTTCAAAAAGCTTGTCCGACCAATAACTTAAGATTCCTTTGACCCACAGTCTTCATATTTGGCATGGAGGTTAGTCATGATTAGTAGATGACCCCTTTTGATTTTGAGGTCACTGGATCAAAGGTCAAGGTCATAGGGACTTTGACTTCAAAAAGTTTGTCCACCCATTAACTTAAGATTCCTTTGACCCACAGTCTTCATATTTGGCATGGATGTTGATCATGACTATAAGGTGACCCCTATTGATTTTGAGGTCACTGGGTCAAAGGTCAAGGTCACAGGGACCTTGACAAAAAAAAAAGCTTTTCTTCTCAATTGCTAAAGAATGTCCTGTCTGCAATGTATTGATTTTGACATTTTCACATTTGAAGCATGTAGAATACATAACTTAGCAATGCACTGGCTTAGTAACCTCAGATTTGGCAGGGAGGTTGTCCTTGAGCTCTAATTGGCCACTGTTGATTCTGACAAAGTGGTATGCGGGGGTATTCACGCCATGATAGTGGCAGTTCTAGTTTGAATTATTGCAAACCTTATATATAATCATAAACTTTAATTTGATAAATTCATCTTAAACTTTAATTTCACAAATAATCTAGCTACAATTTTTTTTAATAATCTAACTACAATTTTTTTTTAATAATCTAGCTATTAACTAGCTACAATTCTTTTTAAATAATCAAGCTACAATTTTTTTCAAACCCCTCATGAAGAGGTAGACAGTGTGTGTTCATCAACTTCACAATGATAAGAAATGAAGTAAAAGAAAAACATTTATAAAAGATTATATACAATGTACATTTATAAAATAAAAAAAATATAAAGAATTGTTATAAGTAAAAAGCTCAGAAACTGCAATGTTTTATTTGATAGATTGCAAACATATCTTTGATTAATTGACATAGATTTGATTCATTAATAACAAGTCCATAATTTGATGAACTGCAAAATCATAAATTTATTATTAATTAATCATTACAACGGTTGCAAATGCCATTTAATAAACTATATATTTGGCTATTTTTTGTGTTTCAGCATGTTATACTGGTATTGAAAATGTTATTTACCTATGCAATACCAAGTCAACCACAGTGGATATCACAGGAAGTTGCTAGACTAGAGTTTCAGAGGAGGGAGGCTTTAAAAGTACAATAACAAGTTTTGTCATGATCTCTCACTTCAAAATAGTAATTTTTAGCTCAACTATTTGAAGAATAAGGAGAGCTATTGTACTCGGGTAGATGTCTGCGTCACACTTTGGTTAAGTTTTTTCGTGCATGTTGGTATCTACAACACTACTGTAGGGAATGGGTTGAATCTTCACACACTTGTTCTCTGTGATAATCTGACATGATAGGCACAGGTCCCATAACTCTTCATTATACCCCCGCACAACAAAGTTGTAAGGGGGGTATACTGGAATCAGCTTGTCCGACCGTCCGGCTGTCCGTCGGTTTTTTCTTGTCCGCCCAATAACTTAAGATTCCTTTGACCCTTAGTCTTCATATTTGGCATGGAGGTTAGTCATGATTAGTAGATGACCCCTATTGATTTTGAGGTCACCAGGTCAAAGGTCAAGGTCACAGGGGCCTTGACTTCAAAAAGCTTGTCCGCCCTATAACTTAAGATTCCTTTGACCTACAGTCTTCATATATGGCATGGAGGTTAGTGATGATTAGTAAATGACCCCTATTGATTTTGAGGTCACCAGGTCAAAGGTCAAGGTCACAGGGGCCTTGACTTCAAAAAGCTTGTCAGCCCAATAACTTAAGATTCCTTTGACCCACAGTCTTCATATTTGACATGGAGGCTAGTCATGATAAGTAGATGACCCCTATTGACTTTGAGGTCACCAGGTCAAAGGTCAAGGTCACAGGGGCCGTGACTTCAAAAAGCTTGTCTGCCAATAACTTAAGATTCCTTTGACCCACAGTCTTCATATTTGGCATGGAGGTTAGTCATGATTAGTAGATGACCCCTATTGACTTTGAGGTCACCAGGTCAAAGGTCAAGGTCACAGGGGCCTTGACTTCAAAAAGCTTGTCCGCCCTATAACTTAAGATTCCTTTGACCCACAGTCTTCATATTTGAAATGGAGGTTAGTCATGATTAGTAGATGACCCCTATTGATTTTGAGGTCACCAGGTCAAAGGTCAAGGTCACAGGGACTTTGACTTCAAAAAGTTTGTCTGCCCAATAACTTTAGATTCCTTTGACCCACAGTCTTCATATTTAGCATGGATGTTGATCATGATTAGTAGATTACTCCTTTTGATTTTGAGGTCACTGGATCAAAGGTCAAGGTCATAGGGACTTTGACTTTAAAAAGTTTGTCCACCCATTAACTTAAGATTCCTTTGACCCACAGTCTTCATATTTGGCATGGATGTTGATCATGACTATAAGGTGACCCCTATTGATTTTGAGGTCACTGGGTCAAAGGTCAAGGTCACAGGGACCTTGACAAAAAAAAAGCTTTTCTTCTCAATTGCTAAAGAATGTCCTGTCCGCAATGTATTGATTTTGACATTTTCACATTTGAAGCATGTAGAATACATAACTTAGCAATGCACTGGCTTAGTAACCTCAGATTTGGCAGGGAGGTTGTCCTTGAGCTCTAAATGGCCACTGTTGATTCTGACAAAGTGGTATGCGGGGGTATTCACGCCATGATAGTGGCAGTTCTAGTTTTTACAGAATTATGCTCCTTTTCTTGCTGTCAAGCACAGAATAGTTGAGCGCCCTGTCATACAGACAGCTCTTGTTTTATGGCTTATTTGAAAATGATATAAAGTGGTTGAAACATGAGGTTTAAGTTGATCCTTGGATATCAAATGTTTTACCACAAGATTCATTATTTTCTGTATTTCATTATTAACATTGTCAATTTCTGTTTCTGTAATATTGAATTAATGAAGTTGACAAACTGAATTCATATTGTAGTTATCATAAAATGCATTTGTTATATTGTTAAGCTATTTGTTTTTATATTATTGTCTACTTCCTTTTCCTGTATCTGGAATCATTGTATTTTGTTTCATTCTTTTATTTTCAGAGTGTAGAGTCGCATTTATCATCACCAGATGTCCGAGTTGGCCATTCGCCAACAAAAGTTTCGAGTCCTATATGCAATCCAGCCCGAGGATTTTCTACTCCGAGTATTCCTGCCAGGCATCACTCGTCCGATCTGACATTATTATCTCAGGAACCATGCCTTTCCCTCCAAAATAAACAATCTCTAACTCAAACGCAATCTCTACTCACTGGAGCAGATAATCTCGATACCAAAAAATATTCGACAGTCACTGCCTTAAAACCTGAACAGTTATCCCTTTTTTCTCAAAATCCATCGTCCATTTCTGTGCCTTCAGACTCAAATACTGACAGTTTATCTGCAGTGGTAAATACCTCATCCAAACAAGTGCAATCATTTATGTCTCTCCAAAAATCCGAGAACCAGACTAGTACACAGGTGTATGATAAGTCTGGTTCCCGGAATGTGTTACGGACTACAATTCCTGTATTAGAGATGAAGGAAAACATAACAGTAATCAGGCCGTGGGATGGATACAGTCTCACAGAGCAGGAAGCCAGGATGCAAACTAGACAACGTATTTTACAGAGTGCTAAACTTAGACAGGAAGAAGAGGCTAAATTGATTCAAAGAAAATCTGCCAGCAATTTGTGAAATTATTTATTATTCTTTAATATTGTACAATTTGCAGCTTCTTTATTCATACAAAGAAAATTACTTGAATATTTCTTGCACAGTGTGCCATTATTTACATATTTATATTTTATCATGTTTAGCATGAAATGCAATTTTTTCATAGATTTATCAGGCTTTGATTATTCTTGCCATGTATTGGGAGTACAAAATCTTGCTTTATTTTCCACAATTTTACTTATCTTACATAAAGAAGGTAACACTCAATGGTCAGAGGCATTTTCTCAAGTTGACCTACATTTTCTAATGGTCAACTTCTTTTAGGAATGCCTATGCATCTTGAAAGATGAATAGGCTTCTGAGAATGGCACATACTTCTATGTTGATGACATTAAATTGTACCAGAATGACCTACATTTCTGTATGTATTAGAATGACCAGTAATTCTATATGTATTAGAATGACCTACATGTATTAGAATGACCTTCATTTCTACATGTATTAGAATGACCTACATTTCTACATGTATTGGAATGACCTACATGTATTAGAATGACCTACGTTTTTACATGTATTAGAATGACCTACATTTCTACATGTATTAGAATTACCTTCATTTCTACATGTATTAGAATGACTTTCATTTCTACATGTTTTAGAATGACCTACATTTCTACATGTATTAGAATGACTTTCATTTCTATATGTATAAGAATGACCTTCATTATGTCTCCCCCACCTCGGGGGGAGACATATTGTTTTTGCCCTGTCCGTCCGTCCGTCAGTCCGTCCGTCCGTCAGTCAGTCCGTCCGTCCATTCTTCGTTTCCGGACGATAACTAGAGTTCCTTTTGACCTACAGCTCTCAAACTTCATAGGATGAATGGTCTTATTGAGCAGATGATCCCTATTGTTTTTGGGGTCAGTAGTTCAAAGGTCAAGGTCACAGTGACCGTTGGTCAATTTCTCGTTTCCGGATGATAACTAGAGTTCCTTTTGACCTACAGCCCTCAAACTTCATAGGATGATTGGTCTTATAGAGCTGATGATCCCTATTGTTTTTGGGGTCAGTAGGTCAAAGGTCAAGGTCACACTGACCGTTGGTCAATTTCTCGTTTCCGGATGATAACTAGAGTTCAACTTCATAGGATGATTGGTCTTATTGAGCAGATGATCCCTATTGTTTTTGGGGTCAGTAGTTCAAAGGTCAAGGTCACAGTGACCGTTGGTCAATTTCTCGTTTCCGGATGATAACTAGAGTTCCTTTTGACCTACAGCCCTCAAACTTCATAGGATGATTGGTCTTATAGAGCAGATGATCCCTATTGTTTTTGGGGTCAGTAGGTCAAAGGTCAAGGTCACAGTGACCGTTGGTCAATTTCTCGTTTCTGGATGATAACTAGAGTTCCTTTTGACCTACAGCCCTCAAACTTCATAGGATGATTGGTCTTATAGAGCTGATGATCCCTATTGTTTTTGGGGTCAGTAGGTCAAAGGTCAAGGTCACACTGACCGTTGGTCAATTTCTCGTTTCCGGATGATAACTAGAGTTCCTTTAGACCTACAGACCTCAAACTTCATAGGATGATTGGTCTTATTGAGCAGATGATCCCTATTGTTTTTGGGGTCAGTAGTTCAAAGGTCAAGGTCACAGTGACCGTTGGTCAATTTCTCGTTTCCGGATGATAACTAGAGTTCCTTTTGACCTACAGCCCTCAAATTCATAGGATGATTGGTCTTATAGAGCAGATGATCCCTATTGTTTTTGGGGTCAGTAGGTCAAAGGTCAAGGTCACAGTGACCGTTGGTCAATTTCTCCATTTCCATTCCTGTTTCCATTCACAGTTATTCTCAGCAGTGGGGGAGACATGCGCTTTTTTACAAAAGCATCCTCTAGTTTCTACATGTTTTAGAATGACCTACCTTTTTACATGTATTAGAATGACCTTCATTTCTACATGTATTAGAATGACCTTCATTTCTACATGTATTAGAATGACCTTCATTTCTACATGTATTAGAATGACCTTCATTTCTACATGTATTAGAATGACCTACATTTCTACATGTATTAGAATGACCTTCATTTCTACATGTATTAGAATGACCTACATTTCTACATGTATTAGAATGACCTACATTTCTTCATGTATTAGAATGACCTACATTTCTACATTTATTAGAATAACTTTCATTTCTACATGTATTAGAATGACCTAGACTTCTATGTTGCTTCTTTGACTTAATTTCTTCAAGCAATGCATTAACTGAAACTTCAGTTACATACATTTGTATTGAAGTGAACCTTGTACTTAAAACTCAATGCTTATTTTTTCAAAATTTTATAGTATATAAGTATATTTAACATCATGTTTTATGTGTTTCTCTTTAGAATTGATTGTGGGATGTTTTATTGTGTTAATTTTGAATATTTTACAATATGGTTTATGCTTAAATTCATCCTGGTGTTGGTGAAAAAAAAATATATTGATGTAACCATTTTTTTTTAAATTTCCGAGGGTAAAAAATGTCAAACTAAAAAGTGGTTCATATATTTTGCCATGGGTTGTAGTCCTTCTTAACACTTTGGTTTACATATTCAGTTGTTTTAACATTTTATTAATGACAGCTTCTTTTTTATTAGCTTTTGAAGCTGAAGACATAGAATGTCCTGGTTTATAAGCAAAGATTTTCATTGCCTTACACATTGAAAATGAATACTTTGATTTTTTTAAGTTTGAAAATTTGAAGAGTTTTGTTGATTTATTTAATATGTTTTTTTTGTGTTTTTCCTTTCTTGGTTATTTTAAGAAACATTACATATTTATATTATGTTTATTAGACATTAGATGTAGATTGTTTTCTTATACCAAACTTTGGTACCTATCTTTACCTCTTTGTATGATATTGTATTTATATTGATAAAAATCCATGTTAAATTTTAGTGCTCAAATTCGCTGTCTTAGTACATTTCAGATGTATATATTAGTTTAAACATATTTTATTGCATCAAAAATGTTGTACAAATAATAAGTATATAACAAAAAGCAAAATTAATGGGTAAGGCAACAAGTTCTAGCAACATAAGATTAAGCCCTTCCCAGAGATGTATTTATTCATACTTTTGGAATTGTCCATTCTTAACTTGTCAATTAATTATAATTAATTATAGCTCAGTCAAGCACATGTGTTAGAATGACCTATATTTGATATGTGATTGTATAATGTACTTTGTTATTTGTTGTTCTTCTTGTTATCTTCTTTTGTTGTGCCCCCACTTTAGTGGCGGGCATTTAGATTTACCCTTGTCCGTCCGTCCTTCCGTCCGTCCGTTCTCTTTTGTGTCGCACGTAACTCAAAAAGTATTTGACCAAGAGTCATGAAACTTTACAGGAATGTTGATCAGCATGTGTAGTTGTGCACCTGGGTATTTTCATCTGGATATTTTTAGTATTTTCAGAGTTATTGCCCTTGACTTAGTAAAATTTTGCAATTTTCAACTTGTGTCGCACGTAACTCAAAAAGTATGTGACCTAGACTCATGAAACTTTACAGGAATGTTGATCAGCATGTGTAGTTGTGCACCTGGGTATTTTCGTCTGGATATTTTTAGTATTTTCAGAGTTATTGCCCTTGACTTAGTAAAATTTTGCAATTTTCAACTTGTGTCGCATGTAACTCAAAAAGTATTTGACCTAGAGTCATGAAACTTTACAGGAATGTTGATCAGCATGTGTAGTTGTGCACCTTGGTATTTTCGTCTGGATATTTTTAGAGTTATTGCCCTTGATTTAGTAAAATTTTGCAATTTTCAACTTGTGTCGCACGTAACTCAAAAAGTATTTGACCTAGAGTCATGAAACTTTACAGGAATGTTGATCAGCATGTGTAGTTGTGCACCTGGGTATTTTCATTTGGATATTTTTAGTATTTTTAGAGTTCTTGCCCTTTACTTAGTAAAATATTTTTAGTTTTCAAAAAATATTTGTAGAGTCATAAGATTGACAGAACACTGGCGCGGTGGGGGCACCCATGTCCTATTGACACATTTCTAGTTTTAAACCTAGGTCTGCTGACTTTTATGTAATGGATTTGCCCAGCCTTGAATTTGGAACAGTCCATTTCAAATTAATGGTTTTCAATATCAAAACACAAAAATTCAGCTCTCAGCAGCAAAGAGTCTTATCATACTGTACCCGATAGTGCAGGCTGGCCTGGTTTTATACTATTGGCAAAAGGTAATCGTTTTCAGTTCCAGCAAATACATCAAATTAAACTATCAGGATAGATTTGATTAAACTTCACAAGAATGAATCATAGATAATTTTACAAAAGTTTCTTATCTCATGCTTAAAGATATCATTGGAGATTTCAATATACGTTTAAAATGAAATCTTTAAAGATCTTATGTTAGAAACTGCAATACCTAAAGTTTAGATATTTGATATTTAGCACTGCTTAGTGGGCATCTTTTGTCAAAATCACGCCCTAGCAAGACCTACTTGAATTTTTTCAAGGATTTTTGGCAAGTAATATTTTCTAGTAGTCCAGATTGTCTGTATTGAAGTTACGCCAGTAAGTAACAATACATGTATACTTTTGAATCCCACAGCTAAAAGTTGACCCTAAATAATTGCCTTTGTTACTAATTTAGGAAATTTTCTTTTTTCTGAAGCACAGCATATTCAAGATGACCTTTACAAATGGGTTCGGATTACTGGAGTCTATGCATCTGTTAGCTTCAGCAGGTGGTGTTTTTAACCTCTGGTGTTGCTTTAAAGTTTGTAACACCAGAGGTAAGCCAAAATCATCTTTCGTGTTTCGGCACCATATGACCTGTACAGTACTATGTTTGTGTGCTGTAAAACCAAACTAACAAACAAATAAAAGACAAAAGTTATACAAGTTATGACAATGGTGATTTAAAAAATAGCACATCTGAGCCTTTCATGTGTACTGAATAATTTACTCAGGTGAGCGATATAATACTACTTAGCTTTCTACTTAATAGGTTTAACATTTACATTGCTATTGCAGTAACATTACTATTACATTAGTATTTACATTATTATTACATTAACATTTACATTACTTTATTCATATTTTACAAGGGTTTATGGTTTTGAAATCCAAATTTTTAGACATATGTTGTATTTATCAATGCTAAATTACATAGGACTAATTATATATTGTATATACATGTATGGTATTCTGACATTTCTAGTCGGTTGTGTATTGATTGCTAGGTCAATGTGCAATGCTAGTTTTTAATAGAGTGCTCAGTTATTTTGGGAGCATAGGTTGTTAACTGGATTTAACTGGGTTTCCATTGTTAGCTGGGTGTACAGAGTTAGCTAGGTGTACATGTACATTGTTAGTAAGGTGCTCATGCCTAGGTACAACTGTATATACGAGTATACTTTGTTAGCTGGGTGTACATATGTACACCATTCATCGTATATACATGATTCGCCAGGTGTCAATTTTAGTTTGGTGTACATGTACATTATTGAGTGGGTGTACATTGTTAGATAAGTGTTCCTGGTAAGTAGGTGTACACAGCTAGATTAATGTACATTTTAATTCCAGTGTATCTTATTGACAGTAACATATTTTCTATTCTAGGGCAATGATTTATTTAATGTAATATGTTTTCAATTTATATTAGGGCAATCACTGTTATGTCATATATTTACTTTGTTTCTCTTTTTTAAGGAAATTATCATGATGTCATAGGTATTCTTCATTACTGTATTTGAACAATGTCAAATAGACTGGAATTGTTACAAAGGTAATTAGATTCTTTTATTTTGACACATCATCTTTAAATTGCTCTTCATGTACATTGTATAATTTTGTTTTGTTTTGGATAAAAAGACACACATAAATATATATTTATAACATTATTGATTTTTTCGGGTTATGGTTTAAGAAATCCTGTTGTTATAAATTTAAGATTGTGTTTTATGTTTATTTTCATTTCATCTAAATGTGTTGATTTTAAACATATGTTAATCCTTCTTTACACATATGTTGATTTATGTTGTGTAATGTTTTATTTTACATATACAATGTATGTTGAATACGGTATACTCACATTCCTAGATTTTATGTTTTTTCCATGTGCAATTATTAAAATATCTGCTGAAATTATATCAGTGTTTTATTTTTAATATAATAATTACGCAATTTAATGTTAATTACACACTGCTTTGTCATTTTAAAGTATATAAAAGTCTGGACAAAGTGTGATCCCTCGGAAGCATTAATCACAACAAAATTACATGAAAACTGCAGACCCGGTTTGATTGATTGTGCGTACATGAGTGATAATGAAAAAGTGCAACATCCCTTACGACCCAAAGCACCGGCTTGAGCGATACTCAATTTTCAACGCTGGAATCAATGTTCTCAGAAGGACCAGAAAAATATAACACTGGTATTTAAAGCTATATATCTGCTGCAATAAAAATATTGTTTGAATTTTGAAAAAGACTTCCATAATGCTTGTTTGAATGAACTATGGTAGTATATAGCTTAATAAGCGGATGTCTCATGCACAAAATAATTGCTAAACGGTGAAAACCAGTCTTAAAATAGCAACATATTTTTTTACGACATTCATGTGTGTTCAATAACAGAGACATTCAATGTTACAACTTTTTTTCGCAAATCGACCATATTATTGGGAAAAAAACACACATAATTTTACAGTTCATAAATTTTATAAGAATATTTCATAAAATATAGCAGTATACCCCTTAAATTTTCATATCGATTTATCTTTCTTTTGGAACAATTTCCATCTCAGAAACTAGGTCCTGGCTGCATCACTATTTTCTTAACCCGTGTATAATACCCTTTAACAAATTTATACCAAAAGCATGACTATACTCGTAAAGGCAACGTGAACAATGTATTAATTGGGCACACACAGTTTATTGATAGTACAGGTCTGCAAGCCATTCTTCACCTCGCCCTTACTCCGGGTAAGTTCGAAGGAAATGATGCAGTGAACCGAGTTGTTACCCTGTTTTTATTTATCCTGTTCTTACACTGCCAAGTCATTAAAGTACGCTGGCTTTGCTTTTAGGGCGTTGAATATGTAAAAGTTTTAATGCTGTAGAGGGTGTATTTCCGATGAATTTACAATCGGACAGTTCTTCACTAGGGGACTGATAATCTAAACTTCTAAAACCCTTCTTTGAGCAGACGTGTTATTGGCATTCTTAAAAAATTTATGCTTCCTTTAAGGACGAGGGCTGGCAGGCAGAGGTTACAATGACTAATAACGACCCAAGGACACGCAATCAAATACGAGGGTCTGTCAAACATTGACCTTGCAATGTAACTTCAATACTTTAATGTTCAGGTTAACTGACCACAGGCGAATTAATAGTTTTTGAATAGTTTTGTTTTCAGATATTTTGTGGAAATTATTTTTAATTTCGAGTTTGTTTAACGTTGAAATTTTACTAACGGGTTCCTCTGGATAAATTGGGGTGAGTAGCATTCTAAGAGCGAGCGCACAGGAAGCGTGTTAGATCCCCGATACTTCAATTAAATTAAGATGCACGAACAGGCACCTCACATGAAAGAATCCAAAGACTTGCGGGATTTGAACCAACAGCGGTGAGGTGCAAGTGACCTGAACCAATCGGACACTGTAGTATACAGATATTCTGTCTGTTGTATGATACTTACTTAAAATCGGGGTTATATGCATTATTCCTTCTTATCTATGGAATGAAATAATATAATGCACGGAGGGACACCTAAGTTCTTCCCCCACCAGTGAAGCTGGAAAGCCACCATGAGACTTCTTCTATGTTGATGTAACGTAAAACCCAACCAAAAAAGAAAAACAAGATTTACAAAGAAAGTCTGGTTTAAATTATAAAAACAACGACCGATGCTTTAAATTTCAAAATCGTTTTAAATCATGATATAAACTTAGAAATGCGTAATGGTTAAATCGTAGAGGATCAACTTCTATCACGAAGAGAATACTATGTTTTATTTTCAACGCCAAGTCCTAGACACAACGGGGAATTTTGGAAACGTTAACTGTAAATAATTTAACTAAATATTTGCAATTTATCAAAGCTGTCCAAAATAAAATGTTCCCAAGTTGACCGCGTTGACGTATACTAAATATGTAATTGCAAGAACTTGTTTCTTTATCTGGTGCTATATGAAGACACGTGGTATTGTCTTTGTCTTGTAAATGAGGGTAAAACTTCTTTAATTATCTCCAAATCCAACAATTTATAATCTATAAATTAAGTAAACGGGTGCTGTAATTTGTAACTTTTTTACACTCAAAGATATAATAAACAAAACGTGTATAAATCATTATATTACAAATAATATTACATTTCTAGATTTATATTGAAAACTATTACGTGACAAGATGTTACCATGCCGCAGGAATTAATCCGAGTTCATTCAATGTAGTTGTCATAAGTGATCGCCAGGGGGCGCCACATGCTCTAGGCCGACGTATTGTTGAAACATTAAACGCGTTTGTAATACAGTTCAAGGAAGTTAAGAAATAAATAAACATTCACAAATTAGTACATAAAGTATTTTTTCTTATTGCATATTCTTAAAACAAAAGGATAAATTAATTATTGGAATATTACAGAAAAATATTTTTCAAAAATAGGTAATTTTGCTTATATTTCTTTAATTGTTTATTAATTCTACAATTTATATGTTTTCTCCCTTTTTAGTTGTAATGTTATTGATTAATTTTGTCTGATTTTTAAAGATGATAGTAAAATAAAACACAAAAAATACAGATAGGTTTGAATCTATCCAAACAGAAACCTCCACAAAATAAAATTTACAAATTGAATACCAATCAGAATATATGATTATTCTGGCAAGTTTCATTGCCTCAGTCGCAACCTCTTACCACTTCCTGTTTTTGTACCAGACACATGTAACCCTTATCACTCAGCCAATGCACAAGGGTAGAGGCAAGAGTTTACTTTACGTCTGTTGATTTGGCGCCAAACAAGCGGGGAGCATTTTACCATTGGGCAAAGGTGTATAGATAATTCAGATATCAAAGGCCCGTTATTCCTTATATAAGCGCAGGAGCCGGAGTTATAACATGCTGACTGCTGTTAGTGCGTTTACCAAAATGATCTAAATTTTTAGCATGTAAAGAAATTGCCCAGTTGTCCACTACCAAATACTTCTCATCTACATTTTCTCTCATGTTATGAAGTATTACACGGCCATTCAAAAAATAAATTCCTGCAATAGGTTACTTAATTAGGATTTTCTCTCTTTTAAGTTTTCTAGGCGAAAGAGGCGCACAAGAGCACTTGCCAGTATTGTTTGATTCATCGAGAAAATGGAACTGTAATAAACATCAAAAGAAATGACTATAAATTTCAATTGTTTTCTATTTTATACATGTATAAATATTTAAATCTAAAATGTTAAGTATCTTTCTGTCACACGTTTTTAAGGTATAAGAATGTACGTTTTATTCTCATTTCAAACATTGTGTTGCCTAATCAGATAAAGCATTTGATTTATTTCATGTTGTTTTTTATGTTCATGTCAATGAATATGTTAGATAATCCGTAAAGATAATCCGTACAGCATATGTTCTTCAACATAAATTCGCTCAGCAGATTTTTGCCTACTTTTGTACAAGATTGTTTAGAGATTGTCGCATGACGCTGTGATGCTTTGAATTATACTGATATGTAGATTTTCTTCTCGCCAACAGCTGGTTTTAACCGGACAATAGTTTATTCATTGCCGTTAATGCTGTATGTTTTAATGTTCTATACGTTATGTAATGTATAATTATGAATACATCATGGTAACCATTGCAAGTTCACTTTTCTTGTATCATGCGTTAAAAGAACTCCACTGATGTCCAAAAGCCTACATACATAAAATATGAATTTCTTATATAGATCAGCTGGGGCACTTAAACAGAAATATATGCAAACTATAATTAAGAAAAATACTGGTAGCTTGTCCGTCTCCAAATAGTGGTCCAGCCAATCAATAATCGAATCCAAACACGCGAAATTATCATGAAAAAAACCCAAAACAAACAAACAAAATTACCAAACAAACAAACAAAAATAACAACTTCAACAACAAAACAACAACAACAGTTGTAACAAAAAGATATGCAAATCCTGATGCATTAGTTAAATGGGGGGTAATGGCAATCAGAATCCATGCATGCTTTGCTGAATGTCAAAGGACACGCACATGGTTGTCCTTTCTTTACGTGATGAAATTATGCTTTCTATCACATGATTATTCAAGACTTTTGTTTGTTGATTATTGGCAAGAATTAAAAGGACAAAACAATCAATTGTTGTTCGTAAATCGTAGATATATAGTAGATAAAACTACTCTGAATGAACTATTTCACATCTGCCACTTAAGAAAAATATTGTTTGCTTTTGAAAGCACGCTACAAGCATCCCTAGATCAATTATAAAAACTGCTATAGGCCTACAAAAAAAAATAAAGAAAAAAACTAACAGCTGGGTCAATTACAGCTTCCAGTATATATGTGTGTGTGTAATAAGCCAATCACCGATATCTGAAATATCACCGTATTATATAAAAGAGATACATGCATACATTTCATATTGTATAGCACTTCATTACGTGTGCCATTGATTCCCTCCATTTAGATTAGGGTTTTTCTCGGGTGCCAGGCGTCTGAAATAAAAATGAATGAAAGGGCTCTCTATTTCCCCCCGCTAAAGTTGAAGTTGTCATTATTCATCATCAATATTATTACATGTATTTGTTTTAAATCGCTTTTTAGTATAAACGATATTTGTTTCTAAAACAATCATGAATATCGTTGTTTGCTGTTATCTGTCTTGCCAATATAGAACAAAGGAGAGTGTGCCCGTTTTGACTTATGGGCCGTGTTAACTTACATACTTTATTAATTTAAATCTATATATATATTTTCAGAATTATGAAAATTCAAAGACTACATGTATTAATTTTTATGATTACCTCAGGATGTTACGTGATTGTTCAAGGAATACCTGATTCTAGTAAGTTTAAGCATTTTATTCATATTTTGAACTTTGAACTTATTTTTTATTAATGGACTCAGTTTTTCAATTGCTCAGTCTCTATGGTGCATTTAATCAAAACATTATGTATATAATATATCTCTTTTAGCTAACATAAAATATTTAATTAATACTACATATAACTATCCAAGAACACCAAGGAACAAATGTGTTATGAAAAATACATGTTATAAAGTAGAATTGTGAAGGTATTCCAGACGGGCGGTTGACGACACACAAAAAATAAATAAAACAAACCAAAAACTAAAAGTGACTCTCATACATACGTAGCTTAAGGTCTTCAGCGTACCCGTTTATATACTATGACATGCCGCATGAGATGGAAATCAAAAATATCAAAAAGCGGCTTATAAAGTTTTGGAAGCCAGAACTAATATGTACGATTTGATGTTACCTACAAGTCTTTTATATATATGACAATGAAGACAGCTTACACCTACAACTCAGACTTGGCTGGTGAAGACAAACATGTTCAAAGAAGTTCCCAGATGCAATAAAGGACTGTGGCTTCTTGAATAAAATTTAATAAAAAAATGAAAATTTATGTTAATTAATACATTCACATGTATTACAGTTTTCTTAATCTGAGTCAATAAGGTTTATGCAAGTCAGCTGAATAACCCCCTGCATTCCTGTTCCAATAATGGAGGGGTTGACACCGAAACCAACTACATATACTTTTCTGTTTGTATTCGATTTGCCAACGTTCGTGTCTTGTCAATATTTCTTTTGTTGATTTTTTTATTTATACATAATTCATGTACATACATAATAAATTGTATATTTATTATATAATTCCAAGATTTGTGACTAGAACTATAGCTAACTCCTTTGTTATTTTAATATGCAGTTGGCAAAAGGCTACGAAAACCTAACAAAAGAGAGGACCAAGCTCCACACAACCCCTTCTTGGCAAGATTTCTTGATGAACATAGCAAACCAGTTGTCAGACTAATATCCGGATACCAAAGTACTAGCTTCGACCTGAACATTGACAGTCGATATGATTTCAAGCCGCCGATTAAAACGGCGCCATTTTCTTCAACCGGAGAGCCTTGGCCATTGCCGAAGAAATACAAGTCTGAGAGAGAGAGTATTTTAAAACTAGACAGAGAACAATTTAAAATTTCAGTGCTCAATAAATCTTGTGATATTTTAACACAAGCAATTAAACGATACACTAAAATCATTCAAAATCACGTTATAGAAGAACATTATGAATTTGTTTACAATTTTGACGGAAAAACGAAAGCTGATCGAAAACGGTATGAAGAAAAGAAGTATGAAGAGGTCCAAAGTATGCCGAATCTTGAAATTGACGTCACCTCAGAGGATTGTGGGTATCCGCATGTTGACATGAATGAGTCTTGTAAGTAAAGACTGGGACACATAGAACATATAATTTATTTACATACAATGTAATGTATATATCGGTATATTTTTGTCCAAGTTTATAGACAGAAAAACTGGAGCATAAGCAAATAAAAGCAATAAATGTTTATGGCCTTTACTCTTAATTATTTACACAACCGCAACATTAGGCACGGAACGCCAGAAAGCAAGCATAAAACATAATCAGGGTGACCATTAAGGAAATATATTTAGAAACATGATGAACATTTAATTAAATCAATGTTCAACATAAACCGTTATTATGTAAGAATAAATAGACTTAATGGTTCTTTCTTATTTTTGAGACAGATCAACTTGTCCTTCGACCAGATGGTACACGAATCACAGCTGGCCAGGTTTGGGGGGCTCTGCGAGGGCTGGAAACGTTTAGTCAGTTGCTGTTTAGAAAAAGGCAAACCAGTGAGGTAGCGTTCTCTATAACATAGACAGTTTTCAAGTATTGTTAATCGGTAATGTGTTCCGAATGGGAAACAATTTTCCAGAAACATTAAATTATGCCCAAAAAATTATGTGATGCAAAAAGCAGTAAAACACATCATAAACCAGGTACGTATATTATTAATATACGTACCTGCATAAACCTATATAGTGCATAACGGAAATGATCAATATATTTTTAGCTTACAGCGTTCTCAAATACAAGTATTTCTTATATAGAATCTAATAATCTATATATCTCTAAAATTGCATATCCCAACATTTCAGTTATAATAATAATTATCAAACCGTAAATATTTTTTCCGTTTCATTTTGCCATTTTCAGTATTGACTATTTTTGTGTGAACCTTTATGTGTTTGATCTTTGATTTCAGATATACGCTCGAGTAACTGAAATCGAGGACGAGCCTCGTTTTCCTCACAGAGGCATTTTGCTTGATACCTCCAGACATTATATACACAAGTTCGCCATTAAACATGTTTTGGTAAATCATTTTGTTAAATCTATTTTATTTATTATAAATACTCTTTTTAAAATATGAATTTGTAAAGTTACTAAATTTGTTTTTTTTTTCATTGGGGTTGTTTGTTTGTTTTTGTTGTTGTTTTTTTTTGCATAACGGGGCTAGGCATATTTTACCGAGATTTATGTAGTTTAGACCAACTTGTGTTCAAATGTTCAGGTTATTCTCAGAATCATCATTTGAGCCGTGTCATGACAAAACCAACATAATGCGTTTGCGACCAGCATGGATCCAGACCAGCCTGCGCATCCTCGCAGTCTGATCAGGATCCATGCTGTCCGCTTACAAACCCTATAGCAAGTAGAGAAACTGATAGCGAACGGCATGGATCCTGATCAGACTGCGCGGATGCGCAGGCTGGTCTGGATCCATGCTGTTCGCAAACCCACTATGTTGGTTTTGTCATGACGCGGTTCATTTATATTGTGCAAATGGCACCAAAATGTCATTTGCAACGCTTTTCATTAAATAAAATATAAGAATCGCACGAATATTTCTTTATCATTCTTTGTTAATCTTTTTCCATTTCAAGTACTTTACTTGATCTAAGCAATTAAGAATTCAATGTTCTATGTTTAAGGCTTTCACCTTTGGTCCAAAATTCTAAAGAAAAATTACGACCTTGATTCTTATATCTTAATACTTTATAATAAAATATATACACATTTTTATCCATGTATATTATTGTACATGTACATGTACTAATTTTTATCATAAATAGGACGGAATGGCTTACAACAAGATGAACGTATTACACTGGCACATGGTGGACGACAACTCCTTCCCGTACCAAAGTGAAGTTTTCCCAAAACTCAGCGAAAATGTAAATACACCATCTCTAGTTTTATATTTGAATTCCTGATATAAAATTGAAATAAGGAGTATTAAACAGAAAGTTTTCGCTCACCTGAAAGAAACTGTTCGTAATGTTACTATATTTTAATATGAAAATAACCGGGTGCTCAATGTAGAGTTACGGCCGTTGAGGAAAGTTTCTGTCCCCTTTTTTTACTACACGATAATAACTATGCATATGAAGTTTCTCAAGGAACGTGTTTTCCGGATATTTCAAAACACAAACAATCACTTTACAAAATGTTATATTATACACTGAAACTCATGTTAGACAATTGTAGTTATGGACCTTTGATTTTTACGAACTTGTCATTTTATTCATTAAATGCACAGGCATATAGATCAGGTGAACATAAATAAAATAGTACCTCAAGCATGTAAAAGCCTTCAATCCAAAATATTTTGTAAAGTATATTATGTTCTGTATAAATTTACAAAAGCATTTCTCTCTTCTGCTAAATGCATTAAATTTCTTTAATGTTACAGGGTGCTTTCCATCCAGATCTTGTGTATACGATTGCAGACATCAAAGAACTGATAGAATACGCTAGGTACAGGGGAATAAGAGAGTGTTACCAGAATTTGATTCTCCGGGTATGTAGTACATGTTTTTCACGACAGTCTTAGCTTTTAGTATTTTCTGATCGCAGATCAGGAAATACAATGCTGACATTCAATCTTAGGCACAGCGCTTCCCGACAAACCTAACAACAAATAATTCTCAAAACAGCTTAAAACTAGCTATGTAAAAGAAATACATATTTTTATTTTGTTACAAGTATCCAAAAAATTACCACGCATTCAAAGTTTAAAAGTAGCTTTGGCTTATAGAATTGTCAATAAATGCACAATAAAAAATTACGCGGATGAATATCATTTTAATCAATGAAAATTGCTCGGCTATTTCCGTAAAGCTTAGGATTATTGTGATCGGAATTAAACGCCCCTAAATGAACATTTAGACTTTCTGAAAAATAAAGTAAGGATGTTGATTCTTGGACAGGAACGAATTAATTTAGGGCATCGAAATGAAAACGAGGCAAAATTGATATGATTGTATCCGATAACGATAAGTTCGTTGGTTATATTTTATCAGGTGTGAAATAATCAAGAACTTCAGAATGTTGTAAAACATGAATAAATCACGTGCATTTGCATATATATAATTAGATAATTTGATTCATAGTGATTAATTCACCATCTGCGTCAAAAGCAATTATTTTAACACAAGGATTAATGGCAGATGTTTCAATTATTACATGAACGAATCTTTAAGGACGTCAATAATGTTTAAATTGCATGAAGGAAATCTCATAAATGCCTATACAGTTAATTGTTTCCTTGCACCATGTGCATGTTTCTTAGAAAACTTCTTTGATCGTCGACTTATGTAACAACTGGGAGTGTCCCAGCTGCAATATCGGACATTTATGAGATTTTACACTGTAAACTAATTGTATTAATATCTGTTAACAGCTAATAACTAATACTGGTATTTAAGTACACGGGCTCTGATTTCAACTCATTGTGTAGCACTCTAATATTTGACTCGAATGGCTCCTGCCAGGCAAGGATCTCGTGAGGCGCAGAAGAGGCGAATGTGATCCATGTACCTTTTGTTGAAACGGACGAGAAGGATGTGCTCAATTGACCTTTAGTTGAGTCAGAGGAGGCGAATGCGATCCATGGACCTTTCGTTAAGAAGGAAGAGGCGAATACGATCCATGAACATTTTCTTGAGATTCATCAGTCTCCGTTAGCCATTGTCACTAAGGCCATTTCATTAATTTACACAGACCCTAATGAAGAACCATAATATTTTTCTTAAAAACATGTACCTTTACTTGTTCATTATTTCAGCAGCACATTATATGTACATGTGTAGAGTAAGCCTAAGATTATTATTATTTCTCCAAATACACGGCCTTATAACGTGACCGTACACATAAATTGTTAGGCTCATATTATAAAACGTTGACACATTTCTTTCTTTTGTTGTTTTAGGGCACACCTTTGCATGGCTCGGGTATCCTGAAATCAAAAGCACGTGTTACATTGGTAGTTCACCATTGAGGGGACCAATGGGCCCAATAGACCCTATCAAAAATAAGACTTACACGTTTATGTCGCGGTTGTTCAGCGAAATCTATGACGTTTTCCCCGAGAACTTTGTACATCTAGGCGGTGATGAACTGCACAGCACGTGTTGGTATGTATGAAATTATATACGTTTGAGTATAATACACATGCATATTAGCGATGGCCCAGTGGTTAATGTGTCTGCTTCTCAATTAAGGGATTCCTGGTTAAAGCCCTACCCGGGCCATGACCGTGTTTCCTTATATATATTTACAACAATGCTGGTTAGTTCCGGCGAGCGAACTCGAGCGTGGTTCAAATAATCTTAAAGCTTTCAAGTGACTCGGAGTGAAAACTACCAAAACAACCACCAAAATAATTGTACATACAATTATTCAAATCAAGCAAAGTTTGACTGTCTTTATTTCAAGTTTGTTCATATTATTTTTCTGGTATATCATGTTTCTGTGTATTTTTCAGGGCGACCAATCCAGAGATACGTGATTTTTTGCAGAGGCACGCAGATATACCAGCATATGAAGCCCGATATAATGCCCAGGCATATGTAAATAAAGGTGTTGGGTATTACTTCAAAAGGTAACTTGTTCTTTTTTGCGCTCTTATTCCAGACCTAAATGTAACCATTTAACTTCAAGCGTTTGCACCACGTCATATTCCAGCAGAATCAGAATTTTAACAATTTAGCCTCGTTTTAATTTCTCCGAGTTCAAAATTTCCATATTAAATCCATAGTGCACTCTATCTAGCCTCGTTTTTATTTTCAGGATAAAAATCTGTATCAAATCCATATTGTACTTTACATACAAAGCATAACGGCTTGTCACAAACAAGAGATGGTGGTGGGTTGTTTCTGTTCTTCTGTTATTTTTTCTTTTATATTTTTTTTTGTTTCTTTGTTTGTTTGTTGTTTTTTTTTTTCGTGTTTTTTTTAGCTGGGGATTGAGCTTTTTTCTTTTTTCTTTTCATTTTAGTTTAAAATTTTTTTATTGCATCAAGTACATGTTTACAAACATATCATACAAATAATGAGTATACGAAAATGCAAATGGATTGGTTAACAAGTCCTTAGAACATTAGATTAAGCCCTTCCCATATTAGTAAGAAATAGTTTAATTAATGTTATACACGTATTTCAAAAATCTTCTGTTAAGCAATAATTCAAGAGCATACAAATATGTGAGAGTTTAAGAGTCCTTAAAGAACTTTAATGGGCGGTTTTCTGAAGAAGACAATAATGTTGTAATTATTTAGCATGCATACAGAAAATGCTCGATTACATGTATTGTGAACGTTTTAGCGAACATGAACAAAATGATTTTGGGCGATTTAGCGGCCATGCAGAAGGTAGTTAAGGGCGTTTCAGTGTTCATACAAAAACACGGGTGTTTTAACGTGGTCCGTGCAGAAAAAGACAATTGTAAAAGTTTAAGCGTTCATGAACAAGACAATTGTGAGCGCACAAGCGGTCATGCAGACGTTTCAGCTTTAATAAAGAACGCATAGTTTCACGAAAATTGTTATTTTAATAAATATAATCAATCATCTAGATTTAATGTGTTATGTTCATTTTAAACCAGGTTGATAGAAACACTCAAGAAAACAGCAAGCGAGAAAGAACAGAAAAAGTCGTTCATCATGTGGGAAGATGTTCTTAAAAATACAAATGATGTAGGTAAATACCGACTTTACGTTCTTAAAAATACAAATGATGTAGGTAAATACCGACTTTACGTTCTTAAAAATACAAATGATGTAGGTAAATACCGACTTTACGTTCTTAAAAATACAAATGATGTAGGTAAATACCGACTTTACGTTCTTAAAAATACAAATGATGTAGGTAAATACCGACTTTACGTTCTTAAAAATACAAATGATGTAGGTAAATACCGACTTTACGTTCTTAAAAAATACAAATGATGTAGGTAAATACCGACTTTACGTTCTTAAAAAATACAAATGATGTAGGTAAATACCGACTTTACGTTCTTAAAAATACAAATGATGTAGGTAAATACCGACTTTACGTTCTTAAAAAATACAAATGATGTAGGTAAATACCGACTTTACGTTCTTAAAAATACAAATGATGTAGGTAAATACCGACTTTACGTTCTTAAAAATACAAATGATGTAGGTAAATACCGACTTTACGTTCTTAAAAATACAAATGATGTACAGGTAAATACCGACTTTACGTTCTTAAAAAATACAAATGATGTAGGTAAATACCGACTTTACGTTCTTAAAATACAAATGATGTAGGTAAATACCGACTTTACGTTCTTAAAAATACAAATGATGTAGGTAAATACCGACTTTACGTTCTTAAAAATACAAATGATGTACAGGTAAATACCGACTTTACGTTCTTAAAAATACAAATGATGTAGGTAAATACCGACTTTACGTTCTAAAAAAATACAAATGATGTAGGTAAATACCGACTTTACGTTCTTAAAAATACAAATGATGTAGGTAAATACCGACTTTACGTTCTTAAAAATACAAATGATGTAGGTAAATACCGACTTTACGTTCTTAAAAATACAAATGATGTACAGGTAAATACCGACTTTACGTTCTTAAAAAATACAAATGATGTAGGTAAATACCGACTTTACGTTCTAAAAAAATACAAATGATGTAGGTAAATACCGACTTTACGTTCTTAAAAATACAAATGATGTAGGTAAATACCGACTTTACGTTCTTAAAAATACAAATGATGTAGGTAAATACCAACTTTACGTTCTTAAAAAATACAAATGATGTAGGTAAATACCGACTTTACGTTCTTAAAAATACAAATGATGTAGGTAAATACCGACTTTATGTTTGTTATTTTACTTACGATCCCACCAAGGACTTTTGGTTATTTTGTGATAGGAAACTAAATTAAGTTAATTTTTATATTACTTTCTATTCCGTATCCATAAAAACTTTGTTTAAACCATTGCGCTATTTACCCCGCTATACTTAAAAAGAGTCATTTCGAACAATGGTGTACATCAATGTTGTCTTTATAGCGTTGTTTCCGAGAAAAATCTCGAAGAGCTTTTTTTCAAAGTCTAATACAATTTCTTCTCTTTATTAGTTTGAGCTGTATTATATAAATTTGTTCAATTTGTATACATAGAGCTCGACAAAATCGCGGATGTTTGCGTTGCAATTGATAATATAAGAATACTTTAAATTGAAACAGAGAAAAAGTTATGCGGTAGGTATTGCTGATTTTATATTTAAAAATGAACTTTATAATCTTAGTGTCGCGGATGTTTGCATTGCAATTGATAATATAAGAATACTTTAAATTGAAACAGAGAAAAAGTTATGCGGTAGGTATTGCTGATTTTATATTTAAAAATGAACTTTATAATCTTAGTGATGCATTAACAATTGTTGTTAAATAGACCTTATGTTACTCTTATGTTTGAAAGATCATTATGTATTAATCTTAGCGATTTTCATCCGGCAGGTACCACGTGATTCCATATTACAAGTGTGGATGGGTCAACCAAGTAATGTTCGATCACTGAATGAGCGTGGATACCGTGCACTTTACTCCTCCTGTTGGTACCTTGACCATTACAAAACACAGCCAATGTGGCCGGAATATTACAAGTGTGATCCCTCACCGTATTACACAGGTTCGTTATTTATTGTAAGCATTATCCATGTCACAAGGCAATCTCAAACAATTTGATCTCAGTTTCAAGTGGAAATTTGATGGAAATATTCTGCAGAAAAGTCTCTAATGCGGTTATCTTGAAATTTTGAAGAGTGATGATTTTGATTGCAGAAAACAAGTTACCAGTAATTGTCGTTAACATTTACAATTTCAGAAGCAGAAGAGAAAGGCAAGATTCTAGGAGGTGAGGCTTGTCTCTGGGCTGAATACATCACTACAGATACTATCATGTCCTTTATGTGGTATGTATTCTTAAATTATATATAAAAAGGTAATTTATAGACCGGTTCCATCCCTAGGGCAGTGCGGGTGTTGCTAGGTCTGAAGAAATTAGTTATTTTTCATCCTTCTGCCCGTCATTGTGTTTGATTACAACATTATCTTTTTGGTCCCACCCTCAAAGACTTCAAACATTTGATTATTTCATATATATGTGCATGGGCTTTATCTGTGATATAAAGTCATATTAAAGTAACAATGAAATTGCGCTGTCAGTGTCAGGTCAATAAAACTAACTAAAACATTTATTCAGGCCTCGGGCATCAGCTCCAGCCGAGCGTCTCTGGAGTCCGAAATCCACTACAGACATGGGAAGTGCTGCAAGACGTATTGAAGAACAGAGATGTCGCATGATCTTGTGAGTATCAAATAAAGTTGATGCTGCATGAAACTTATTCCAAATGTTCAGATAAATCACAATTTCAAATTAATACCTATTCTATAAGATGTTAGATAATTATGATAATGATGATGATGATTATGATGATGATAATGAGGATAATGATGACGACGATGGTGATGATGATAATGATGATTATAATGATGATCACGACGATGTTGATGTTGATGATGATGATGATGCCTTTAAACTTTTTCACATTTTGTATTTGTCTGTAAAAGGAGATTTCTTGGTATTCTTGATGACGATGGCGATTATGATGATGATGATAGTTATCATCCTATTCCGTTATCATCAATGTTTTTAGAACATTCGATAAATATATGTTAAAGATTTTTAAGTATTGATGCTAACGCTAATTCACATAATTTGTATGTGGACATGTGCATACTCATAAGTAAACATATAATTTTTCATACGTCTACAACCCTATATTCAACATTTAAGCCGAGGTCTTCCAACCGGTCATATATCAGGGCCTGATTATTGTTTAAGACCCAAAGACGGACCATTAGATGGACTTGAAGACGACGAGATAAACGCTGCGGCTGAACCGGAAGCTCAGTTTGCTCTAAACAACGAAAAAGGAAATGTGTCTATATTTTTTCTTTCTCATTTTCACCATGTAAGTTACAAAAGTAAATTACCTACATTAATAATTCTCAAAACCTTCTAAATATCTTTATACGTTTTGTATCTGTATATACGTATGCATTTTAATATGCCCTATAGACCAATGGTGCGTCTTCAAACTTTTTCACATTTTGCATTTGTTTGAAAAGGGAGATTTTTTGTATTCTTGAAGATCTTATTTATATTTGAAAACGTGCTTAAAAGCCATTTTTACAAAAGTGGGTCACATGGGTGTCTCTCGTTGGTCAAAATTTTAAAAACCTTTATACACAATTTAGAATCGGAAATTTAACCGTTAGAATCCATTATGTCTATAACTACACTATTAGTCTCTCCATGATGATTCTCCTTTTTCTGTATAGCTAAAATTATATTACATTCAAACATCAATAGGGACATTTTATATTATATATATTGGTACAGCCTAAATTATTAGAGTTGATTGAATGTTTTGATATATGTTGTTGATATATTAAACAGCTTCTTAAATTTGATTTCAGTATTTACCATTTGTGAATATTATGCTGACAGCGGCGGGAGTTTACATGATCGTTTTCGTTTCTGTGTGCCGCAGGAGAAGGGGATATGTTTTCTTTTGTCCAAATACGGCTTGAAAGCTATATCCAAAATATCAAAGGAAACTGCTACAGGTCAGCTGGAAGTAGGAGACTGTAAACATTTGATACAAACTTGTAAGACTGTCATTAACATGAGTCTAGCAGACGACATCCAACGTGCTCGATTATGTCACAACTGGAGACGATGTTATGACCGATGATTCGGCTTTGAAATACATATGTATATCTGGTCTTGCACTCTTGATGGTCACAAATAGATTCATGCGGAAGGAAGTGATAATGCAAGAATTGAAAATTTTTAGATTTTAAGATTATAGTAAAATAGTAAAGTTTGATGTGTAGAACTTGCAATATATACATGTAGAATATACGATAAAAGGCCGTTTTTCGGCAATATCTTAGTTTGAAATCCAAGAACGTATCTCTCTATATAGTACACATGTGTTAGGATAAAAAAGTCCATTTTAGGCTAAATTTAACAGATTTTTGATATTTGTGCAATGACTTGAAGTACAAGAGATTATATGATATTACTCAGTACTGTTTTAGTTTCTATAAAGTTTTTGGTTAATTATTTTGAATTATTGCAGTTACTGCTACTGCTAAGCTGAGCACTACTGTTGTTGCTACAACAGTAATATTACTTTTATCTACACTAATACCACTGTACTGCTTAAACTGCTTATGCTGCTGCCATTGTTGTTGTTGCTGCTGCTATTATTACCTTTATCTTCACTAGTCTACTACCGCTGTACTTCTGAAACTGATACTGCCTTTACCTCTACTAACCCTTCTAAAACTGATATTGCTGCTGCTTCCTTCTACTGCTATAACCTTTGTCTCTACTTCTACCACAGTACTGCTGGTTCTGCTATCACTGCTGTTTGCTGCTGTTATAAATTAACCTCTACTATTACCGCTACAATGCTGAAACTGCATTCTCTTCTTCTGCTATAACCTTTATTTCTACTACCGCTGAACTCCTGTAACTGAAATAACTGCTGCAGTTTCCACTACTTCTGCTATTACCTTTATCTCTAATACTTCCGCTGAACTGCTGTAAATGAAATTACTGCTGCAGTTGACACTACTTCTGCTATTACCTTTATTTCCAATACTACCGCTGAACTCCTGTAACTGAAATAACTGCTGCAGTTGACACTACTTCTGCTATTACCTTTATCTCCAATACTACCGCTGAACTGCTGTAAATAAAATGACTGCTGCTATTGCTACTACTACTGCTATTACCTGTACCTTCACCGCTACCTCTGTATTGCTGAAGCTGCTAACGCTATTACTGTTGCTGCAATTGCTATATAACATTCACTACTACTGCTACACTACTTTTGGTGCTTCTGCTGCTACTTCTCGTATCGGTGCTTCAAGAGAATACAAGCGCTTCTACTGACGAAACTGCTATTACTACGACTGCTTCTTAATTGGATATTTATTATTAATGATTAAATAAATAATGTGCTAAATCATCTATTTAATACGTATACGTTATAGTGTTAGTCTTTGTATAAACAGTGCCAAAGAAAAACTTCTCTGAAACTTGTATATAGTTAGCTCGGATTAAACTTCGTGCCTCGCACAAATCAGGGCATTAATTATATCCACTGGAGTTTCAGATTAAAGTTTCATTTTAAATGTATTAACCCCATTTTGACATTTGTTGTTTGTACATGATTATAATTTTGCCTTCTTCAATTCACTGGTCTAGTCATTGATATTTATTATTTCATTCTACATTTTGAAGTTATTGTTTATATATTATTGATATTTATTAAAATATCGCGGCATTATTTATTAGAATAAATGTTAAATTTCAAAGACGCTGCTGGTTTTCTTGTGGTCATAATTTATATGCTTCTGTGTAGCCCTATATGTAGATTGCTCATGCGCCAGAAAATAAAACATTTTATGTAAAATCAAGGCATTTAATTTGCTGTAAATGACAAGCCCGAGAATTTTGATGTTGAAATTGTCGAAAAATTCGAAAATATTGTTACCGAATCATCATTAAGTATTTAACCCATTAATGCATGAGCATTTTGTAAAAATGGCTGTTTTCATTGAAAAGCCTCCTTACAAGTTCAGATTGCTATGAAACTATAATTTTTAAGATGCTTCAATATTCATCAAACTTGGCACAAATGTTGACTGCACCATGGCCTTTTTGGCACAAATGTTGACTGCACCATAGCCTTTGTAACGGCATGCTCATTCTTACATTTTCCGTAACCATGGCAACGGGGGGATATCTCAAAATTGCCAAAAATCACTATTTTGCGTTGAGTTTTTCCATCCAAACTGATTTCAAAGTGCTGCAACTTCTTAATGGATTGAGATATAGAGATATAGGCAAAGGCTTTTCAAACTGAGCCAATTTTAGCCTCTCGATCACAGGTTCAAAATATTCTAGGCGATAAGGGGGGGGGGCTGCTGCCCCCTTCAAATCACCAAACAGAAGGCAGAAGGAGGCACATCCCTCCTCTGGTAATATAAATCCTTGATGATATTCACAGAAAATTGTAACTATCAAAACATATGATTACAACGTTTTGTGACTTTTTTGTCACATAAACAAAAGGAACAACAAAATGTGTGTCCATTCAGGAGTATATATTCAATAGCTCTTTAGAAAAAGAATTTTAAGTTAAAAGAAAAATATTGCAAGACAATTTTGTTTCCGTTCGACCAGGTTTTAGTATATATATACAAATTTATTTTAATTCGATTGTGTTGGAAGCTATAAGCTTATTTTATTGAAACCTCTGGTCAAATAAAGGTTTTATTGAAACCTCTGATCAAATATTGGTTAAACATTACAAAATCCCTATTAAGATGACAATAAAATTAACAAGTTAAGGTTAGGGATAGAAATATTTAGATTTTAATGGTGTTCAACTGCTACGTTAAAATTTAGTAGTCTGTTAAAATTTAGAGGTCTCTTTCCATATATATTTCATTTCTCATGCATTAAAAATTTTACAATCACCAACCAACATCCGGAAGCGAGGCTTGACGTCCCACGGTACCACCAGACTGGCAGTTTTGTAGGGTATTCCTACAATTTTACCAAGTCAACGTCGAGTCATATTTTCTTATTCTCCATTTCACATCGTTTTTCATCAACCATTATAATGTCCGAGTCGGAAGTATCCATCAGTGTCCAGGAAATCGCCGACAGTCTTCCAGCTGACGAGAACACGAACAACGTGAGTGATGCACTACCCGATACAGTCACAGAGACTTCCTTATCTAAATCTTTACCCGTCTTACGTGTCGAAGAGCTTAAGGATGAGCTAAATAGTAGTTTCTCCTACACAAGTGGCGAAGAGGACCACAGCCCACACGCGTCAGATGACCCAGAGAGGAAGGACAACCAGGAGGAAGATTTTGTTCCTCCAACTGATGAACTTAAAGACAAAATAATCAAACAGGTTGAGTTTTACTTCTCTGATGCGAATATTTTAAAAGATGCTTTCTTGCTTAAACACGTGAGAAGAAATAAACTTGGTTATGTGAGTATAAAATTGATAACATCCTTCAAGAAAATGAAAAGTTTGACTAAAGATTATCGTGTAGTAGCTTACAGTCTAAGACAGTCGGAGCAGCTAGAAGTAAATGAGGAAGGCAAGAAAGTTAGAAGAAAAAACCCAGTACCAGAATATGATGAAACAACGCCCTCGAGATCAGTGCTGGCAATAAACTTGCCAATGGAGACCCCATCAATTGAGAATATTGCTGAAATGTTTTCGAAATGTGGTGAAGTAGCCCTGATACGCATTCTTAAACCAAATAAGTCTATTCCTCAAGATATTAAAAAGCATTCTAATAAACATCCTGAAATTGGTACAACTACTTGTGCTGTAATTGAGTTTGAAAAACATGAGCATGCTAAAAAAGCTGTAGATACAATGTGTGATAAAGATGATTGGAAGAAGGGTTTGCGGGTTGTGCTGTTGTCTGAAAACAAGAAAAAGGCTGAGAAAGCGAATGATAAAGATCATAATGAAAAACGTGATGTTCATGAAGGTAGTGGTGATGATGATAAAAAGAAAAAAAAGAGGGGTGGTAGAAGAAATAAAAATAGACATTTAGATTCAGCCCATCATGAGGATTCGGCATGTTATAGCAGTGGTTCAGAACATGATCCGCCAAGTAGGCAAAATGCTTCACTGAGTCCGAATCATTTTGATGGAAATAAGTTGAGTCCTACAAATAGCCCCAGATCTAGTCCAAGGTCAAGTCCTATGACCAGTCCGAGAAGTCAACGCAGAAGATTAGGTCCTCATGGAAAGTCACCTTTGGCAGAGCATAGCCCTGGAAGTAGTCCGAAACCAAGTCCTAGAAGTAGTCCTGAGAGCAGCAGGAAACGTTATGACTATTCTTCAGGTGGTGACAGTACACCATCAAGTCCTTGGGTTCAGAGACGCTTGAAAGCAGCCCAAGAAATGAGTAAGAGCCCCTTAGTTGGTAACAGTCCAGTTGGTAGTCCATCATTAGGAAGGAAGAAATTAGCAGATTTAGGCGGTCTGATAAGGCAGCCAAAAGGACCTGATGGTACTCGAGGTTTCCATCTTGGACGTGGGAAACCAAGAGCAAGTACTTTCTCGTGAATGATCATATCATTGACATGATGGCTTTAGTTTTGTTATCTCAAAAAAAGTGTGCTTCACTTGATGAGTGTGCCAGACATATTGTTTCAAAGTAAAGACAGTTCTTCGTTGTTTCATTCTGAAGGGGAACAGTAGTTTGAACCATTGATTAGGAGTTAATTAAAATACATTTTCTTTGTTTCTCTAAATGAAAATTGATGTTCAAATTTGAAGCAAAATATGATTTTGCCAATGTTATTTCTTTTCTTTTTTTGTATATTACGAGCGAAAATGTCTTTAACATTATTATTTAATGCTATTCAAGCAAATGCTCTAAGTAAATAATTGTATCCTGGTAAATCAGGATGTCTGTATATTGAGTGAATTACTGGGATTTGGTATCACTAGTTAATGTTGAATATTACTGTTGTTTTGCATACATGTGTGTGCTGCTTGAGTGTTATACCTTAATCATATTGACGTAATGTGATGTATAAAGAATCCCATTGTTGTTAATTACATTGACCTGTTTGATACATCTATAAATACATGATAAAGGAATAATTTGATCTGAAATAAATCTATTTTGCCACAACCATTTTAATATGTTTTAAATTATTTCAAAAGACAACATATGACATGTATAATATTTTTTTACATTATTTTGATAGAAACAATTACCAGGGCAAGTTTTTCTGGTGGTTTTAGGTACTGCAAGAGCAGCTATGTCGGATTTTATCATTTGAAGGAATTTTTCTTAACTTAATCATTCATATTATAATATCATTATAATTTTATTCCAATGTTAAAAAATGTTGTTTTTAATGCTTTGGTTGTCTTTTATTCAGCTAATAGTGTATAAACTACAGTAACATATTTTAATATACATGTGTCTACATATTTATAGAAAGAACCAATTTACATCTTTTTTTCCCCTGAATCTGTTTGGTTTTTAGCATTTCTTTGAAACAAAATCTTCTTGCCACTAATGGCTGTGGGTTAAAAACCCTACAGTGACTTCAAATTATTTCATGTGAGGAAGCTATCCAGCTAGCTTAGGGAACATAAATAATTCTAGTAAGGTGCCTGTTTGTGTCTGAAATATTGCACGGAAGGGCACCTGAGGTCTTCCTTCACAAGTAAAGCTGAAAAGTCGCCATATGACCTAGTGTTGATGTGATATACAACATAACCCAAAAAAACCCAAGATCATTACTGTTTTGTGTTGACAGCAATATTTTCCTGTTGGTTTCCCCCAAATGAACAGGAATGTGGTGGTAGTTACTAGTCATAAAAAACACATTATTAAAGTCATCATGTTTTTATTCACATATCTGTATATATTATAGCTTTATATTTTAGGTCTTACCATATTTTCATTATGTCTATAAAGTTGTAACATTTTACATGAGCTATTGGTACTTGTGTTTGTTTTAATCATTATAATTGATCTGTTACTAGAATTGATTTATTTCATTATTGACCAATGGCATCACGTTTCTGTTTTTGTAGAAGCACAACTTTCAGTAAAACTGTAACATCATGTATTTTGAAAAAACTTTGATGCTTGACTGTCGGAAATACAGGTAATGATCTCTTGATAAAATGGAAAATGATGTTTAAGTTGGTAATATAAATGTTAAGAATATGTTGAGTTTAAACACAAACAGGTATATTGAAAAAAACAACAAAACGAAACCAAACCAGTTTGTATGAGGTAATAATAATAGACAAACAAAGTTTTTGGGTCATCGATTACTACTTAATAAAATTGTCCATTAAATTTGTTTTTACTGTTATTAAAAAGCAGAGCAATTTATTGGTGACATTTTAAAGCAATTTCATATTTTTTATTCTACATTTGAATTCATTTACGTCATCAATAAGGCTTACTAGTTTTATGTTGTTTGTTTTTTTGAAGCATAACAGAAAAATGTATATTATCATATATTGTGGGTGATTTGTCACAATGATTTTGAGTAATGGGCTCATCACTTGTCATCTGCCAAAAAAAGTAGCATTGTTTTTTCAATAGACTGGTTTAAAGTCCCTCTGCTTTTGAGATTTGGATAGTATTTGGTGAGTTACGGCAAATTTTGCATTAAGAATCCCACCCTAAAATCCCACTGTGATCACCAATTAGTTGCATTCTGAACCAGGCAATAAATGGTGATTATAATAAACTGGTGTGGTTTATTTTAATTGTAGCATTTCTTTTGATTTTTATGCCACCGCAGCATCTGCGATGCGGTGGCATATAGCGATTCACCTGTGTGTGTGTGCGTGTGTTTGTTTGTTTGTTTGTGTGTGTGTGTGTTATATAGATTATATAGTGAACTTAAAAAATCTTCTTGTGAAAAACCACTAGTCCAATTTCAACCAAACTTGGCAGGATTGATCCTTGGGTGAAGGGGTTCCAAAGTTGTTCAAAGAATTTCATTCCATGCAGAAATCTGGTTGCCATGGCAACCAAAAAGAATTAAAAGAATAAATTTAAAAAATCTTCTTGTAAAGACCCAAAAGGCCTAGAGCTTAGATATTTTGCATAAGGCATTGTCTGGTAGACCTCTACCAAGATTGTTCAAATTATAGCCCTGGGGTCAAAATCGGCCCCGCCCCGGGGGTCATTGATTTTCACTATATGTACAGTACAGCTCGCGCGGAATGTACTTTTTTCCTTTTCCCTCCGCGGAACTTGGGAGGAAAATCGCCGAGAAACTCCATAAAACTCCGCAATTTTCGGAGGTGTCGCGGAGACAGAAATTCGCCGAAAGCGGCGGTATTTTACTTAAAAAACGGTGTATTTCAGTCCTCAGCGATTCTCCGTGACTTTTCTTTCAATTGGTGCAAATAAAATTCATAAAAATGATCAAAATAAAAGAAATTGTTTCTTGTAAATGTATGTTGTAGATCTACTTTCGATATTAGCAAGGATATTATCTGTTACCTGGCCGCGGTATTCCGGACCATTGCACACGTGTTTATATTTATACCTATGACATAATAATAGAGATGAGCGTATATTATATCATATGCATATGTATATTATTTAAACTTGATGAATGCAGACTTGTTCATAATTTTATGAGACACCTATTATGCGTTGTCTTTCAACGAATTTATTTCAAACAATTCATGTTAACAGAAGATCTAAACTTTTGTAAAAGTGATTGTTGTTGTTGTTCTTGTAGTAACTGTGTACGGTTTTAATGTTAGGCCTAATTGTTTTTGTGTATCATCAAATTCAATACATTTATATACATGTTTATCTTTAGATCCATCGTCTCTTCCCGTGGGTCATTGATTTTCACTATATGTACATATAGTAAAAACTTAAAATACCTTCTTGTAAAGACCCAAAAGGCCTAGAGCTTAGATATTTTGCATAAGGCATTGTCTGGTAGACCCTTACCAAGATTGTTTAAATTATAGACCTGGGGTCAAAATCGGCCCCGCCCCGAGTGTCATTGATTTTCACTATATGTACATATAGTAAAAACTTAAAATACCTTCTTGTTAAAGACCCAAAAGGCCTAGAGCTTAGATATTTTGCATAAGGCATTGTCTGGTAGACCCTTACCAAGATTGTTCAAATTATAGCCCTGGGGTCAAAATCGGCCCCGCCCGGGGGGTCATTAGTTTTCCTTATATGTATATAGTAAAAACTTATAGTAAAAACTTTTAAAAAATTTCTTCTAGCAATTGACAAATGCTAGAGGTTAGATATTTTGCATGAAACATTGTGAAGTGAACTTCTAGCAAGATTGTTGTTGAATTATAGCCCTGATGTCAAAATTGCCCCCGCCCCAGGGGTCATTGATTTTAAATATATATATATATAGTAAAAAATCTTATTGTCTGAAGGTACAAGGCTTAGAGCTTTAATATTTGTTAAATGATATCATCTATAGGAACTCTACCAAAGTTGTTCAAATTTTGCTTCTAGTGTCAAAATTAGCCCCGCCCCGGGGGCCATAGGTTTTCCTTATATGTATATAGTAAAAAATTAAAAAAAATCATTTTCTCTCAATTTACAAAGGCTAGAGTTAAGATATTTTGCATGAAACATTGTGTAAGGAACCTCTAGCAAGATTGTACAAATTATAGCCCTGGGGTCAAAATTGGCCCCACCCCCAGGGGTCATTGATTTTCACTATGTACACATAGTAAAAAAATAAAAAATATTTTTGTCTGAAGGAACAAGGGATAGAGCTTTGATGTTTGCTATATAATATCATCTATAGGTCCTCTACTAAAGTTGTTCAAATTTTTCCCCTGGTGTCAAAATTGGCCCTGCCCGGGGGCAGTGATTCTCATAATGTACACATAGTAAAAACAGAAAATAAAACAAATGTTTTCTGAAAGCTACAGCTTAGATATTTGACTTGAAATGTTGTTTGGTGGACCTGTATCAAGATTGTTTTGAATTAAACCCTTGGGTCCAAAATTTTGCCTTGCCCAAGGGGACAGTGACCTACTTTCTTGTCCTTTGATGTACAGCAATGAAATTTTGACCATGTGCACAGTTTTAGTTGTAAAATTGAACTTTGATATCAGGTGACCTAGATTTTGTTGATGTGACCTACTTTCTTGTCCTTTGATGTACAGCTATGAAATTTGAACCCTGTGCACAGATTAAGATGTAAAGTGAACTTTGATTTCAGCAGACCTAGATTTTGACAAAGTGTCTTACTGTGTTGTCCTTTTGATGTAGTCATGAAATTTAGGCTGTGTGAAATAGGCTTCACCACCAAATTCACTAGACTCGAGTGCATTGATATACAGTAAACTTCACTTATAGCGAACACGGTTATAGCGAACTTCCGGTTATAAGGAACAATTTATTTTGGCCCAAATTTTGCCCTTCTTTATTTAATATAAAAATATACGGTTATAGCGAACACGGTTATAAGGAATTATCGCTTATAAGGAACTCATTTCTTAGTCCCAATTTAGTTAAAAGTGCATAAAATTATACTTTTATAACGAACTCCAAATATCGGCTATCCGTAAATATATCCCGCATTTCAACTTTCGTTGAATGTACCGTTTATTGTTGTATGTAATTCAATATATGAAAATGAATTTGTATAGAAGTATGTAATAGTTTTCTATTTTGGATATTTTTAGCTTGAGTTCTTGTCACAAAGATAAAACGGTAATTCCTTTTATTCTATAATTTCTTTTCTTTAATAGTTTTGCTCAGGTAAGATAATTATCGGTTTTCAACATAATCACACATGCTTGCAAACATAATCCATAGAAAACTACAAAGTATGCTTGATTGAAATGAAAAGAAATCTATATATTTCATAAGTTCAAGTCACCCTTAAAATATAATAGAAGATATTCAATATAAAAGGAAGAAAAATGGTTTATTCTCATTCATTGAAAGAAAACGAAAAGCACTGAGTTAAGAAAGAAAATATGATTTTTTATGAAAAATTGAGAAAGGGAGTAAAACTAAAACTGAAATAGCAAATGATTTTCAAATTCCAAAATGTACACTCTCGTGTATTGTGTCTAAAAAAGAAATAAATGACTTATTATTCTAAATCAAATGCTCTTAAAAATGGCAGACGATGTTTAACAATCAGTTCGTTATATGTAAATCTGTTCGCTATAAAAATTCCTGATACAAGGAACTAATTCGCTATATGCTTACAAGGAACTCCGGATATAAGGAACAGATTTTGAATGTCCCAATGAGTTCGTTATAAGCGGAGTTTACTGTATTCCTACTCTGATCTTTTATTGAGTTAACATTAGATTTAACCACTTATCTGATAATAAGAATAAGATAGGTCAGGGATCTATGCTTTATGACAATCTTCAAAATTGTAAAGAAACAATAAAAATCTGTTCCTACACTACTATTTAGTGTTGTATTAATGCGGTGGCATAGCATTTTTCTCAAATGCAATCTTGTTTTATAATTGTTTGGTGCATTGTTGAATGTTTTTTCCGCAATTTGAAACCTGTATGTATGACCTTGTGTTAATGTTGTTTGTTAATGTATGAATTAATATTTTAGAAGTACTCAATGAAACTAAAAAAGATAAATAATATTAAGAAAAGAGTCCGGGTGAGAATTGTTTTTAACAGATCTGTTTGCTAGTTGCAATGCTGACTTACCTATGTCACTGTGTAGATAAAAGATTTGATTTGCACATTGTCACAGTTGGACCCCTGGTCAACTGGCTGTATACAGTTTGCTGCTCAGTTTTTGGGATTTGATGTGAGAATGATGAATGTTTTATGATAGAAAGTCAAAATGTGACAAGTTCCTTGATATGATGTCAGTATCGTGCATGTTAAGGACAAGAAGTACCTCCCTAGAAGGGAAATACATGTGTATTTGATTTGGTATGAAAAAGATATTTCATTGTTGTATGAAAAAGATATTTCATTGTAGTGTATATAATCTATTCGTAGACATATTTTAAATGAACCTTCTTAACAGTTATATTATTTTAGAGAGAATATGCACATTTAGATATGTACAAGGAAAATGTACAGATATAAGGAAATATTTTTTTTCAATACATGATCATGATGGGATTGAATTACACAACATTTTGTTGCTAATTTTCAAGTTTGAATTGCAATAAGCTCTGATATTTTCTGATTTTTTTTCTACTTTTTTTGATCAATTTGGGTCATGTAGGCAGTTGGAAAGTATGCAGAACTTAATTTTACGATGATTTTACTGTATATATGGTACTGCTCAAATGTTTTATTTGTTGTTGTTTTTTGTTGTTTTACATTCCAAATCTGTAAATACAGAATGCCACTTGATTTGTGCAGGTCAGCACTTTTAAGGGTAACATTGTTTTTGTTTGGTTTTTTTTCTAAAAAAAAAACAATAATGGCAAGAAGCTGAGAGCAATTTCTAATTCATTGTACCATGATATTGAGCCAATTTATATGTTTTTACACAGAATTCCACAAAAAATCGGGTGCTACCCATCTAGAACTTCTCGTCAATATCATTCAGATAATTTGGTCTTTCAGCTGTGATATATGCATTTTTATTTTTCTATAATTTTTCCATAGAATCTCGAATATTTGTACTCCTCACAGCGCAGTGTACTCATACTATACCTGTTGTTGCCTGTTTGTCTCCATTGTTGTCCTCAATCTTTAAGCCATACTTTACATTGAAAGGGCCTAAGTTGGATAAGATATCAATTAAGATAAACTATTTTTGGATCAAAATGATTACCTTTACTTTAGGGCAAAGTTTTAAATTTACTATTTAACATTTGGGTTGTTGAACTTTAAGAAAGATACAAGAGACAATGGACCTTTGGTATTATTCACTTAGTAAAGTGAATTTTTTTCATATTAAAAAAAAGTGCCAAGATAATGTCGCCTTTGAGAACTTCATATCTGAAAAGAAAAGAACAAATACTGCTAGTTAAAAGATAAATTTCTAGATAGCAAGTGATTGATTTTTTTTTTCAAGGCAAAATTTGATTTTTATTTTTTTACTTACATAATAGAAAGATAAGATTTGAAAAAGGTTTTAGATTGAAATAGCTTGTTTCTTTGAAATTAAGCCTTTTAGTGTAATTAAGGTGACATAGCTTTGTAAGTTTTATCATTTAATTTTAAATGTTTTTTTAAAAACATGCTTTTAATGTGTAATAACTAATATGGTTAATTAAAAAAAAAATAGATATAATATTGATATTTCATTATTTGCCTTATTGGTCAAAATAAGAAAAAAAATGTTTACAGGTACATGTGAACTTTAAAATGTTAAAAGTTACTCTATGTTATTATGACATGACATTGAAGGAAAAAAATATATTTGAGAAAAAAGAGATCATTTCTTTACAACTATGTTTTATTACATTAGTCATGAAATTAATTCAGAAATATATGCTATTTATTTACAAAAATAGACCTAAATATTCACCTTTCTGTGCTTGGAATGAGAGAGGAAATGTCCCTCATTTAACTGCTTTTATAACTGCCAAAATAAAAAGATATTGTACATGTATAAATGATAAGATTGAATGACATGGTACATATTTATTAGTTTGCATCTGTGAAAGGATGATTTGTTGTTTTTTGTCAATTTTAAAGGTGAATTGTTTTGTATTACATACCAAAAATGAATAAATGTTTTCTTTTTTTCACTCAGTGTGTTTTTTCATTGCATAGAGTTGATGTTTCTAATGTAGAAAGAACTACAATTTCATTGCAATGTTGTAGAAAAATAAATATCTGGTGGTTTATAAGTAACTGTTTAAATAATAGCCTGATGACAACAACAGGTTCTGCCCTTTCAACCAGTGCAGACCACTATCAGCCTGCACAACCGTGCCTTCTGATCATGGTCTGCACTGTTCCGCTAATCAGTCGGTACATATTTTGAAATTTTCCCTAACACTGATGAATGGTATTGTCTAGATTATGTTAAAAATGGACAAGTCCACTTAGATATATACTATAATATAGGGTGGTAAAGGTTAAGAAAATCCCATTAAACTTTCCTAATGATAAATTAATGCTGATCTTCAGTGTTGATAATTATCCTACAATCAATAAAATATGCTTGAATTCAATTCATTTACGAAGGTCTATGCAAGGTGCTAACACTGTATACAAACAACATTAAAAACATAGAAATTGATGTTGATTTATATATTTTAAGTCACATGACCTGTGACAATTAATCATACAAAAAATGTAATTTTTCGATATAAAATAAAGTGAGATACTTGTATAATGATAGTACATGTATAATGATATATACTATACATATATATACTTCTACATTATTACACTATAACTTTAATTTTCCTTTTTGGTACATCATCACGCTTCATAACCATTTATCTCCTTTAAAAAATGCCATTTTGATTAGTTCCATCCATCTTGTTTTAGGGCCAGGCATTCTTTTACTTTGATGTTTCTAAATTCAAAATTTCACCATTTTTATGTGGGAAGTGTTGAATTCAGGGACAGTAGCTTGCAAATTTCCTGTATCATTCAATCAAACTGAGCCTGCAACATTTTCAATCTTGCACTTTTGGGTGTTCTTTAGGGATTCTGTTTTTTTTTTCCTCTTACTCAAAGGTTAGCAAGTTGAATCATTTCTCCATATTTTTTCCCTGAGAAGAAAGATTAATAAAACAATTATTTTCTCTTATGTTTCACACATACTTACATTATGACTGGATGAATCTTTAATGTTAATTGTGTGTCATTTACAGTTATAATTGTTTTCTAGATAAAAGTTATATGTTGACCATTGTTATTTTCACAATAAAGGTCAAACTGAATGTGTTTATTTTCATCATATTTTACACTTGATAGTATAAACATGTGTCATATCAATTATTCAAAATACCTTCAGGCAAAGATTTGATAAATTAACTGAATTATGATTATGTAAGAATCTATTGGTTTTAATTGCGTATCAAAATGAGGTTTTAACATATGTGTTAAATCTTAATGAAAACATAAGGGACTTATGAATTTTTTAGTACTTGGTTGCCAAAATAAAATGAGAAAAGAGTTGCAGCTAGATTCAATGTCAGAAGACCTTGTTTACAACACAAGATGTGAAATAAATTTATCTTGTTTATGTTGTCATCAAGATAATAAACATTGAAGGTCGAAGTGGTTGCATTTATCAGAATGTTGATGAATCCCTTACATAAATATGATTACATTACATGATCATAAAACTGTCGCACTGAGACATTAAGACAATATACAGCTTATACTGTAAAGACATTACAGTAAACAAGATAACCGCAGACTCTACGTTAATTAGATATGTAGTAAATTTTCTTGCCTCTTGTCATTCATTTTTACAACAGTGCAAGTTTTTTTGAAGTTAATAGCATTTAATACCATTGTATTTGTATTCACATGCTAATTAATAAAGTTAAGTTTTTTTCTCGTTTTTTTTTTAGTGTATGCTCATTTAATGAAATACTAAAGGGTCACTTTAATGACTTACTAATCATCCCACCTATGTTTTTTTCTTTTTTTTACAAATGTCTTTCTAACATAATTATAGGTGATCTTTAAGAACTGTTTATTTAGAGAAAGTTAGACTGGAAATATAATAGTAAGTCTAAATGAATACGATGTTTAGACAGGTGACAAAATGTCGGTTTTAATCGGCATGCCTACATGTATATTTCTAATTTGTTTAAAAGTTAGAATGTGCTAAATGTAAAAATATTACAAATGAACAAATAAAGTAATTGCAATTTAACAAAGAATAAGGTACAGACAAGCCACATAAGTTACCTTAAAGTACAATGGTAGTTTTGGGTGAAATATGATGATAATTTTGGTGCAATCTAGCATATAATAACATGTGATATGATATATGAATATTTGATTTTAAACATTACTTAAATATAAATTGACTTTCTACAGTTAGATTATTTTAAAATTGTATTGGTTTATCTGAAGGCTTGCTGTATTAAAACATTGTTTTTGTTGTTTAACCCTTAACCTGCTGAATTTCTTAAATGGACTTTTCCGATTTTCATTTTGGAACAGTCCATTATCAATTTTAGGTATATCAAGGTGAGAATTTGAAGTTGGCCAGCCAACAGTATAGAGCCTGGTCAGACTGCACTGATGTACAGGCCTGTCTGGCTCTATACTGGTGGCAAAGACTAATCACTTTCGCCTTCAGCAGGGTAAAGGTTAAAAGTTAAAGGTGATGTAGATCTATGGTGAGACAAGTTACTGTTTTATTGCAATATTTATGTACAATATTTGATATGTGCTCATAATAAATATAAAAAAAACTACAACTTATGTTTTCCTTAAAGCAGCATGCCTCCAGATTCATGCTAATTTTCATGAAAATCTTAAAAATGTATTTAAAAGTAAAATGCATGTATTGTGAAGTGAACAAAGAAAATAATGTACATATTGCAAACAGCACTTGCAATCAGTATATAAATTACCAAATAGAGGTCAAAATAATCAAAATTATTATTGCTGTGTTAGTAATGCAGTAGAAATATGATGATAAATATACTGCAAAATCAGCTGTTAATCACACATGTTAATTCTTACTTGAATGTTAAATAATTTTACTTTTCTTAGAATCTTAGTCCATTTTTCTTTAGTTTAATTTTCTTGAAATATTTTGGCTCATCTGCAAGCATGCAGCTTTAACTTTAAAAAACCTGGTTTCAAGTAAAACCTTACTAAGGCAATATATAAGAAACCTTGCCAGGACATTAGAGTATGAATTAAAATTAAACTTTATTAGATTTTGTCTATGATTAAAAACTTACTGAGATATGATGTCTAGACAACTGTTGTTGAGAAATTTTAAGAACTTAATTGCCCTCTTACACGTGGGTGGAACCCCATATGTATCTCAAAAATGAGCATCGGTAAAAATTATATGTGAATTTCCGCTGCACCAGATGTATGGAACAGAATTAGTGCATTTATTCAATCTTTGGACTTACATTATGCTTGATTCTATACTTCTTTATGACAATGGAAACCTACGTATTGCTGAATACAGTCATGCATTATGATTACTGAATGCACTATCATGTAATCGCAACTTCATGTGTTCCTTTCTGAACCATTAAACTCACATATTTAATATGCTATATGTTTAATTGCATCTTTTTTAAGGACAGCGTATAATGTTCGGTGTTAAAGATAACATTCTTTGCTTGTTCTTGATATAACTAGATGTTAAATGT